>NC_042303.1:5720346-6024275 GCF_901000725.2 Takifugu rubripes | reverse complement strand
CTCTTGGAATCTAGGTCAGAAGGGTTTTGGGGCCAATCAAACAGGGGCTTTAAACCAGGTATTTGTATTTCTGGCAGTGTTGGTTAAGTCCTGCTGTCAAAATGAAATCAGCATCTCCATGAAGCTCAACGAAGGAAGCATGAATGGACTACACTCATCTTGGACCTGAAAACTTTAACACTTGAGAGTGGCTTCGGTTCTGTGCATGTACACTCTTTCTCCCAACTCTGGGACATTGATTACCTTGATTTGACACAAAATATGCCAACTTTAATCCAAAAATATTGGACTTTCTTTTGGCCTTTGTTTTGAATTTGGTAAAATCTTTCACTTGCTTAACACAAGAAATGCAATACTTGAAACTCATGTCCTGGATCTGTTTGTGGCCCCTGAATATCAATTTAAAACAACCACATTCAAAGACAAGGGATAGATTAAAATAATTATAACAATTTAAAAAAACAACATAAAACACAAAAAAGCCAAAACAATGTCAGCTCAATTTGTGTTAAAAGCCAGTGCAAAGAGGTGTGTTTGAAACAAACATTTGAAATGATCTGTGCACAGGGCACACCTACATAAAACATCTAACCGCAGGCTGTTCCAAAGGTTGGGAACAGCCAAAAAAAAGGTTCGCTCACACCTTGTTTTTAGACATGACAGAGAAACAAACAAGAGGCAGCAACAACTCTAAAACAAATAATGCACTCTTAAATTTAAATTTAATTTGAAAGCCAATGAAGGGAAGCCATGACTGATGTGGTCCCCCTTTCTCTTCCCAGTGAGGAGTTACATTTTCAACCTGCTGAATCTGGTTCCTGTAAAGCACAAAACAGCTAATATATGAGATATGCAGTAATCCAAACAAGCTGTTGGAAATATATGAATCACATTCTCAAATTCAACCAGTGGGAGATGTACTTTTACCTTCCGCAGGAGCCACAACCAGAAAAAGCTTGTAACTGTGCTAAACTGTTGTTGTCAAATTCTCAAAGGGTTTTTTTTTTTTTTTTTCATGGAGGAGCACTTATAGGAGGAAAGCGTACCTAGAACACAATCCAAATAAAATATATTTTATTTGGTAAAATAAAATATTCAGTCTTTTATTCCTTAAGTGTGAGAAGGTTTATTTCCAGGTTAATTTTCAGGTATGTTGAGTTAATTAGCTACCTAATTAACTAAAGGGTGTGGCACTATGAGTCTTTTTTCACAGTGTTGTCGTTATATAATTCAAAGAAATAAACACTTGAAACACATCAGTCTGTGTATAACACATCTAAATTATATAGAGCATGTTTGACTTGAATTGAATGACTAAAATAAATCAATCCCACAATCTCTATTGGATTTCTAAACTCTGGAAGAGACGGTCTGTAGAAGAGGTAATAAATTAAGATTTTAATGATATACTGATGAAGTCAATATCCAGAAGGCTGCTCCAGTTATCTGACCGGTCCGCTACTGCCATCTTCTGGTCAGTTAAGTTATTACACTGCATCGAATGCCAGGTAACCCTGAACATCTGATGTGAAATCTTCTCCCACTACTACAGCTAATGGCACACCTGTCTGCCCTTCCCTCGCTTTCCATCTCGGCTTCCTTCTTCTCTGGTATGACCGACTCCCTCCTAGGCAGCCACACGGAGAGCTTCAGGGATTTATGGCTTTCATTTTCACTGCCTCGGGGGGCACATTTTTCTATCATATTGGCCCCGCTAACTCATCTGCTTGTTGTATTTTACTGCAACTTAGGCAAACAAAACAAACATGAATCTCAAGAAGTTATGTTAACTATAAGTGGTGCGCAGGAATTCTGTTTTCCCAGTGACATTGGAGGAGATCCAGCTATGCTTGGGACACTTCCAGACAATTCATACCCAATAAACACCTGCTTGACATGGGACTTTATGGTGTCATTACCAATTCTAGGATGTCCCTGCGAAATGTTTTCATACTTTTTAGCTGTGAGATGTTACAATGTCAATGCTTTACATCTTCAATATGGAAAGACTGGTCTAACCCACAGTTCTAAATTTGCCTCCAATTATCTGATTAAAATTATGCCACAAGAGAGAGTTCTTAAATTAGAAAGTATTGAATTAAGCGGAACGCATGCACACACACACACACACACACACACACACACACACACACACACACACACAGAGAGAGATGATGAAATAACAATATACAGCATATATCAATGGATAGTATGATCTGTTCTTTCTTTCATACTATCCATTGATATATGCTGTATATCAATGGATAGTATGAAAGAAAGAACAGATCATGCTTGCAAGTTGCAAAAGATGTTGCAACTTTTGCTTGTGGGATGATGGACCAAACTCGAAATTTTCAAATTTGATACTGCAAAAATTTGAATGCAGACACTTCTATTTTTCTTTCACTCTACCATCATAGACTTGAGAATAGACTAACACTTACTCTGTAACCTCTAAACGATAAAAATACAACTAGTAGGCTGTGTGTCTTGCATTTCATATATAGGATCACAGGACTAAAGAGAAAATCTTCAGATTTGGCTAAAATCATTATAACAAAAATCTTCATTCAATCATATTGCACAATTATATTTTATTTTCCTGCATGTTTTTTTCTGTTTTGATGGGTCTCTCCTTGTCTTTAAGGATCAGAGGTTGGAGGTGTGGGTGGTGGATCTCTGCAGGTACAGCAGAACTCCTTGAGGAATAATCAGGGGCAGCGGAATTCCCTGCATGTCTCTGTGGGAGGCTTCCAAAGCATCTCTTCCTCTACAACGCTACAGAGTTTACTAGATTACTAGATTAATTCTGACCCTATTACCAACAATTTTTACATGCTTGTGGAATGTTTACTTCTCTGTCTCTTCCAGTGCCTCATCCAGAATTCTCCTGTGCCAAACTGCATCTCCCAGCCTCCTGCTCCTTTGACTGGGTTCCCAATAAAAGTAGTATTTAAAACAGTCAGTGGTCTCAGCCACGCTCTTAGGTCCAGAGAGTGGTGAGAATAATTCTGATTTTTGTTTGCTGAAGCAACTACATATGAGTGAACTTAGTCCAACTGGCAATTATGCTTTACTAAACCAGTCCAGAAACAAAGGAGCAATAAAGCAGAAAAGGGACATAGTGATGATGACACATATGATAACAAATTAATAGTTGAAATCATGGGTTAGCTGGACTTTCAGCTAGTGGGCTCTTATATGTAGTAGTGCACATATAAAACAACCACACTACAGCAGAGTTTAGCTTGTGACAGACTTTGATTCAACAATAAGCTACAATTCTTCACTACAGCAGTCCAGCTGTGACAGCTGCAAAGGATGAATCACAATTTTTTTTCCCCCTTAGGGATTTTAAGATGCAGCACAACAAGGAGCCAAATGGCCACCGTAACACCCTGCTGTTTAAGCCTAATGTTTAATAGAACTGGGGCAAGAAGGAGGGAGGGACAAGAGAGGAAATGGGGTGATGGGTGGGGGAAGCATGGGGCCAAAACTGGTTCTCAAAGTGTTATCAGATTACAAAATCCTTTCCCAAGCATGAACATTTTAGTTGTGGTGGTCCTGGTTCTTCTTAGATTGCTGTGGAAGCTAATTAGTTTTTTCATTGATTAGGTGTTATATTGATTTAAACAACCCTTTTAAGGTGTGGCCACCAAGGGTTTCAGATGTGTGATTTATAGGGAGCATGAGAACTTCTAGGGGAAAAAAACTAACAAAAGGAAACTAAAGAAATTGAACTCAGGGTTAGCTGCTTTTAGGACTTTTGGAAGTAAGAAAGGTTTAAGCAGATCATGCAGCGTCTTCCCCAGTGTGGATAGCTGCAGCTGATTGATGGCCTTGCTTTGTGGTTTCGGTGGCATGGGGTGTTAAGGCCACTGGAATTGATTAAGACATTAGCATAACAGAAGGTCACACTTTTGTTTCAAGTATATCCTCTCAGGATACCCTACTCTCCAGTCCACCTCTTTAAGCATTTTTAAAGTGGCATTGCCTATTGTTAGATATCTACTTTCATTGTGTAGTGGATTACTACTCTTGTGGAAGGGTGGGGTTACAGATGAAGGCTTAAAGTAACCAGTGAAACGCCACATGTAGGGCTGGGCCTCAGTCAGGGAGGGAAGTAGGGGTGGCTATATAAAAACTGACAGAATACAACTGGTGCTTTATCAACTCTGTCCCGCTCTGGGTACTAGGAAACATTAAAGGCTCATCTAGCATTTACCCTCTATCCAGCCTTTTTTCACACGACCTTCCTACATGCTCAGAATGAGGATGGCAGCATCATCTGCACAGAGGACATATGGGTCCTGCAAAGTTCTGGCATTGCTTCTGGCACTCATGGCCTCACTCTTAAGTGGTGAGTACTTAAAAAAATAGATTGCATGGCATCCAGAGGGAGACGGAGGAGGAGGGAGGGCCAAGAGGAGGGCTGCATGGGTAGGAGAATGAAAGGTTGTAGTTTTGAACCCAGGTTTTAACCCTACAAACATTTCAGTTACTGGAATGCTAACACACTACCTTGTTATCTTCTGAGAGCATGCTCAAGGATGTCCAAAAGTAAATGTTTGCGAAAGCATTAGGTGATGTCTTGTTTTCAGCATTCTGGCCGAAAAATGATACTTTGAAGGGTACAACAGCAAACAAAGGACCATTTCAGAGAGCAAATATTGTGGCCTGTTACAGTTTTCCTCTGCATTGCTATGTTAAAGAAGATGATCAGTGCTGCCCTTTTATGGGCTCAACTTCAATTTTAGGCTGTAAGATGTTTTCTGTTTTTTTTAAATGCCTTTGAGGACTTCGCAAAATGTGCCTTTATATTTAGCGCTGTAATGTGAGGCCAGTTGGAGTGTGCGTGAGACGTGGGTGTGGAGACAGGTCGTTAATGAGCATGTCAAGGTTGGCTGTGAGAATATAGAGAGAATTTAGCAAGTCTTGGGCAGAGGAGGACTGAACTTTGTGTAAAGATAACATGCAGCTCCCATAAATGCACCCTTCAAAAAAGAAAATATTTTATTCGAACTTATTTATTTGAACACAACATTCCTTGCCTTGTCCATCTTAAGTTGAAAGCAGTGAAGGGTTATGTCTCAATAAAAAAATTTAGCGACTGTAGAGCAGTGGTAATACAGGAGAATAATACCTTGAAAACCTGAACTGAGGTCACAGGAACAGGAAAAAACAAAGAGTTGAGCTCAATGACAGACGTTATCGCAGAACATCTAATTTGTGGGGAAAAACCCTTCAAAACATCCACACGAACACTAGGAAGCCTCAGTATCAATGTAAATATGTAGATCATTGTTTCTATGGCACCATTTGAGGTAATATATTGGCCAAAAGGTCAGCGATATTCATGAAGGAATACAAGCAATTCCAATTACCCTGAGATATTTAGTATCAGCGACACATTTTACACCCTCAATCATTTGCAATTGGGTTTTACAAATGAAAAGTGATTTAACTTATCGGGTTTTTTTCAGACACTTGCAACAGCTGTTGATGCACTGGATGCAAAATATGAAACCATTAGGTTACCATCTAAGTTGTGTGCAGGGAAAGGGGAATGAAATCAGATAACAGATGTTTGCACAACAGTTACAGGTTGTTGGGGCTCAGACACTGGGCGGGTAGTGTGCTAATCTTCTTTGTGTGCGTGCGTGAGAACGCGTGAAGTCTGAACAAGAGAGCGTACTCATGGGTCTGACAATCCAAATAACATCTTCTGTTACTCCATCCCAGAGAATTAAAGGCCTATTATGGACATTTCCCCCTATACGTTACCATCTGTGCAATGACAGGTACATGGTGAGAATGATGTAGTGCCTCTCAAAGTCTTCCAGGATACAATCAGTGCTTCACTGTTGATTGTATCTGCCTCGTGCTGGATCTCATAACAGGCTTCCTGCAAAATCTAAGCCAGACAGACTTATTCAATGTTACTACAGAAGGCACTGGAACTTGAGTAGCCAGGCAAATGTGCGTATGTGCTCTATCTCTGAATTGGAAACAGATGTCCCATGTTTCCCAGTTGCCATGACCAGAAACTGGCAGCAGACATTCAATACAGTAAGTAATTTCTTCAGCTCCAGGGGTGTTGATGATACATCTTGGCAGAAGTGTTCCTGCCAGGCCTGATTCAGACACATAAGACCTAGCTGCTTTTCTGCCAAGGGAAAAGAATGGGTTTGGTTAATCGCTGTGACATATCAGGAGGGGCAGGAGGGAAGATTGACCGAGACAGGTCAGTCTGTTGTCTCAAAGAGAGTCAGGTTGCACAGCATGGGGACTCTGGCTCCAGTGTCACATTCCTCAACACGTTCTAAAATCTCACATTCACATCTTTAAAAGTGTCCAAGATAATAAATCCTGAATCATTGTCGAATAAAAATCAAAACAGTGTTTATATTACTAAAACATTATTGGTACTACTGAAACAGAAAAGCAAAAAAAGCAAAAAACCTGGTGAGAGTACTACATTGCAATATTTTGCATCATACACTAATAAACAGCATGGTGATCTATTTTGTTGGGATATAATCAAAAAATGACATTATAATGTGAGAAGCAAAATTGACATTCTGGTCAACAAAAAGGATTGCATTCCTTTGTCTCATGTTTGAAATTCATGCTCGAGCGAGCATGGGGTGGAGGGCTGTGGAAGAGGTTCTGGATCAGATTTCTACCCTACTGACGCCAAATGGATGTCCCCTTTTAGTCCTTTTTTAAATGCCGAAACCCAATCGTGTTTAAAACTGATAGCTCATATTCAAATGACTTAAACATAAAACTTTGTTATCAGGCCAACTGGCAGTGAAGGAACAAAGGACAACAGGTTTGTAAACCAACCGCAGGACTACAAATGATTAATTTCAATGATCCCGACAAGTCCTGTGTGTGGGATGAAGCAGGAAGGGTCCACAAACCCCATAGGAAACATAATAACCTCCCTGTGCACATCACACAGCAAATGGTAGAATGGCGGAGTTAAATGATCTGCGATGAGGTTGTTGAGTATTGTTACATTGCAGAATTTGAGTCATGGTTTTCCTTGGAAATAACAAAGGGAATTCTTAACAGCCCAGGATCTCAAAAATGTGATATTTATGTGATATTTATGTTATGTATATATTTATGATATTTTATTTTTGTCCATTTGGGTGACAATGAATAGGTACATATTGTACCTATACTTGATACACATGTCAAGATTGAAATCATATGCACCAATGTAAGTTTATGTAAATATATATCAAGAAATGTGAATTCTTAGTCTTGTGCTTGTAAATCTATATCATAAAGGGGATTTGTAAGTTTAATATTCAGCTCTTTGCCAGCTAAACCTATTTGAAGATACTGAGCTGACATTTTTGAAGATTTGTTTCCCCTCACTGTATCAGTGCAAAACTAAGATGTAGAAAATTCACAGCGAAGCAAAGGAAGGAACCTCTTCATCAAGAGGCCTGAGCTGAGAACTGAGTCCATATCTCACCTGGATGAGATGATGGGGAACATCCTGATAAAATGAACTCTGTGTAAATGGAAGAGGACATGCAGAGAGCTAGAAGGCAAAGGAACTGAAGCTGCAGCCATGTCCTCTTCCAGAGCCGGCCACATTCCTTCTCCCAGAATACCAAGGAAAGGGGAGTGAGGGGGTCATTTGGAGCAATGTGGTTTTTCAAGTTGGAAATTCAGTCCAAATCAGGGTCTTTTTAAGGCAAAGAGTCAAGGCTAATTAGGTTTGCCAGGCACAGTACGTGCACTGACTGCAACATCCCTAATCGATACCTTGGCTTCTTTTTTTATTATGTATATAATAACTGAAATTAATGAAATATAAGTCTGTTGTGGGTATTAATCAGTTAGTGGGAGATTAATTTAATGTGAAATTTTCTAATGTACAGAACATCCAGTGAATGTTCCCTGAATAGTTTTTCTAAGAAAATTCAACTGATGAAAATAAGTGATGACACGATATTTATGAGAAAATCTAACTCAAATCAAAACAACTTATTTATTTTGAGCCTCATCTTTTCTGATACATAAATAAACCACCCACAGATAAAAGAAACAAAGGTAGGTCCTTGCTACTGGCTGTGGATCAGCCAGACTTTTGCAACAATACATTTACTAAGAATTATTACATATGTTAACAATAAATAGATTTTAGTCTTTTTTTTTTTTAAATCAAAATTTAGAGCTCTATTACATTCACTCAAACCATTACTACTTACTGGTCTAACGATGACATATCATTTATTTCGATAGATTAAATTGCTAATGTTCTCAAAGGTAAACGGGAGACAACGAGGATCATCGATGGCAATAAATCCCATCCGCACTCTGACTCCAAATAGCAAAATTTGAGAACCTCCACAAGAGACTTCTATGTGGAAGTCTTTGTTGTAGAACTAATGTGGTTAATTTAAAACAGGTCATTCAAAGGTCACTCAACAGGCTGAAATCATGGTGGGTTTATTTCCCCCAGTTATATACTGACAGGCAACTGCCGTGAACACATGTTAACACTGCAAGAAGACTTCTGAGGAAATTATGGCCCCACCTGCCAGCAGGGCAAACAGCAGTGTTACTCTTTATTTATGGCACCTCTTTGTCACAATAATTTATCAGAGGAAGCAAGCGAACAACTGTCACAATAGCATCAGTGTGTGAATAAATGTGTCCCAAGTGTGAAAAACCCAATACCCTGCATGCCGTCCTGTAATCAGTTCTGTTTGATCCCCTCTTCAGCTTCTACTCAACCCATCAACAAGAGAGCCCCTGCCATGGCAGCCTGATCCTGCTCAAGGTTTCTTCCTGTTAAAAGGAGGGTTTCTTGCAGTTTTTGTGCATTGGGCTGTGTTTTATTTATTTGGCTAGAGACAATCTTGATGGTAATGGAACCACCATATGACCTGAACTGAATTGAAATGGATTGAACAATTAAGGTAATAGAGGAGAAAACAGTTACCTTTATTTTATTGAAATTTTAATAAATAAAATGATATTCAAACTGGATTAAATGCTGTGATTGAACTCTGCAGTTGAGTTCCTGCCCAAACAGCGCAATCACATTTTCCCCATTGCATTCCTGTTCTAATTTTAATTCAGTGGGTAGACAGATGTTCTTTTCCCAGAGAGAATTATTTTATAGACTAAGCAACAGCAGGTTAGGTTTGTTAAAAAACAAACACACTGAAAGGAAATCATCTAGCTTCGATGTCTCGCAGTGACTCTGATTTGGGGTCAGAGCTGCGTTTTTCATCTTTGAGATTTTTTTTTCCCCATTGCATTATAAAATTATTGAACTGTGGCAGACTCTTGCTTGAACTTTAAACAATATTGCAGATCTTTCACATCCTAAATCGGTCTCTCGACATGTATATTATACACTAAAACAACTTCAAAGGCACCAGTCAAATCGTCCCAATGCTGAACAGCATTCTGTGGGTTCATAACAATATCAGTGGGAAACCACAACAGTTCAATGCTCGTGCCTCCTCCCTGCATCCGAGTAAAAAGTATGTGTGATTGTTTATGTGTATGTGTGTCTGAGAGACATGTCATTTACAATTTGTCTTTTACTTAGACATAAAGATGTATGGTCCTGTCTTAAAATGAGCACCTCATATGTTCAGTTTGTCCACAGATCCTGTGAGCTGTTGCTATTTCAGAGTGGAAGCCTTTTTTAATAGAACCCAAAGTCTAATGGGTTGCAGGTTTCACTCTTGGTGTTGTTTTTCAGGTTTCAATGTACGTATGAGTAGAGATTGTATTATATATTTTAGAAAAAAAGGGATTTCAAAGAATGTTTTTAAACTATGACACGTAGTACTTGTTTTACAGCAGGCGTCAAGGCACAAGAAGAAGAAGTTGCCACAACAATAATGCCACCTGACGTTCCAGAGGCAAATGTACGAGGAGACATGATTCCTCAGACACCAAAAGATCATGGTAAAAAGCATTGACTTGTGTAATATCATCCATGGGGGGGGGCAATCTATCAATAAATAATTTCAATGACCTTTGCAGAGCATGAAGATCCACAAGTCTTGGTTTTTCCTACTGTAGCATCTCTTGAACTGACAAAACAGACCACAATGACCACTCCCAAAGAGGCAGGAGACCACAACAACAATACAGCTCCAGAAAAAGTGGTTGAATTCATTGGAGAAGTGCAAACAAATCTGGCAAAAATCTCGGAACTAGAGACGCCGGCGCCGCTGCCTCCCAGAGGTGATGGTCCAGCCAACAGACCACAGGTATGATAATGATGCCCTATATGATCACATGTGTGTTATAACATGACAACCCAAATCTCAGTTCTTTTAATAAATGCGTTTTCAATCACATCCTATTCTTCACAATGTCGGACCCAATTCTTTTCCACCAAAAAGGGCGCAGTAATTATGGTTTTTGAAGGCACAAAAAATGCATGTCTAATTATTGCAAATGTTGATTTGATTAAGCTCAACAGGACACGGTGGAAGAGATGTACAGTATGGGAAGATGCTTCTGCCAATGGCCATTCTTTTTTTTTTCCAATGATCTGATACATTTCAACTCCCAAGCTAGTATAGGAAATAGAAATGAATGAAGGAAATTTGCTTCCAGTCATTTTATTGAATTTATTTTAGGCCATTAAATTCTATTTCTTTTGATAGGTGGTAACACAAGATGATGTTATTTGTGTCAGCCAAGAAGCGGTTCAGAACAGAAACGCTGTCAGTCTAAAGCTCAAGAGTTCTTCTACCTGTGTAAGTTCAAAAAGCACCTATTTATTATTCTATCTTATGGAAATTAATTCACTGGATAACTCTATGATCACCTGAGAGTCTCAAGTCACCTGCAATAAAAGTGTGTATATTTGAATCAAATGGTCTTATGTTTGCACAACTACCAGTGAGTTTTTCACATTCAGGTCTTAGGAGGCGAATGAGGTCTTTGAGGTGACTGTTGCCTGTGGGACGGGTCATGGACACAGCGGGTGGGCTCACTGCTGCTATTGAACATTTAACGTGCAGTCCTGAAGCGATGTGAATAACGCAAATAACAGCTTTCAGGCTAGCTTTGAGGCTTTCAGAAAGTGCAACAGGCTCATCTAAAGTCATTGAAAGCAATTTTATGCATTATTCAAGACTGAATCAAAGCAAAACCAACCTTTTTGAAACCAAAACTCAGCTTGGAAAAGCCATAGCTTGATCCAAACCACTGACAAATACTGTCAACACATCAACATCTCATGTCATTTATCACTGAAACCATGAAATTTGTGTCATCCTGAAAATGTAAATGTTCATTAATATTAACTTGTAATTTTCTGTTTACCTGTAACACAAATTGGTCACTAACTATTAAACCAACAACACTCAAGCAGGTGGGAAGTATCATAACAGCCAGTTGAAGTAATGCTGTGTCTCCATCCAGTCATGCAGCAGTTTTGCATGCATTTAAATAAATGCTAATAAATCAGTTTCTGACATGATTTTGAAGAACCAATAATAGTCACCATCTCATTTTTGGGGTGGCTGTAGGAAAACACCAGAGTGAAACTTCAGAGTGTTCTGCAGGACCTATGCAGTGAAGACTGTAAACTAGAGATCTTCCAGGAGGACAGATCTGATGAACTCATTGTTTCTGGAAATTATGTTGAAGGTGAGCAAAAAATAGGCTTGGTTGACAGCATTTCTGTCCAAAAGCTGTCTATTTGTAACTTAAGTCTAAACTCAAGGTGGTCTGTCATTAGAAAAATACAGAAAATTTAAAAAAAAATGAAAAAAACCCCATCAGCAATTAAATTTTTGCCTTCCATTCTGTTATTTCCAGCTGATGTTTCGGGGATGACCAAAAAGTTCAACAATAACAACATCAAAGATAAGGTACCGTACCACTTCTAAAATACATTTTTCTTTTAATGTATGGCATATTAAATGTTTATTAAACTGTACATTTATATTAGAAAAAGAAAGTAAAGGAAACTTGATACTATTAACCAAATTAGCCTCATATTCTGGTCAGCAAATGCCATTTGTCAATATTAACATCTAAAAGTAGCAAAATGTTGGTGAGCTCATGATGATCTGAGGCAGACAAAATAAATTTGAGGAAAGAAAAACAGGTTTGAAACTACTGCAAAAGCCTCCTATCTGCTGCACACTGACAGGTTGTGTGACATGCAAACAGCCCCTAAACGTCTTTCTTTCCTTGTAACTGAGACACAATCTCAGGCTTTTGGGTGTGCCTGTGGAGCCTGTCAGTGAACGTCATTGGTTTAAAATTCCTTCCTTACTGGAAAACATGTGTGTAATCAGGAATTTAGGAGAGTTTTCCCTTTCATTACACACTCTCATGTACAAACTGCACTTTTTTTGGCTCAGAAAAACAAAGTTTCACATCTATTTTGAGCAAACAAATACCATGGGTGGAGTTGTTTTTCTCTTCTAAAGTTGATTCACAACAAGCGGAAGTAACTACATAATTAATATTTTCATCCCATCAATGTTTTTAGTCTGAATTAAATCCAGTCCCTATGGTTTAAGTGCAATTTATTTAGCTGATGTTGATGTTTTTAATGTTTTAATTCCCATTAGACTGGGGTGGAGAATGCTGTTAGTCGTTGGAGACAAAAGTCCAAGTTGGTGCTCGCTTCCTTGCTGTTGACTGGCCTGTTGCTGGCTTCATTTCTGGTAGCTGGATACTACCTCAAAACACACCGCAAGAACTCCAAAGGTGTCAGACTGGTGAGAAAAGAGCAAGTCATATTTTGTACTTGCCTTTGCATAATAAAACAGTTAAGCCATATGTGTCCAAAGTGTGGTGCCAGCCCCTATCACAGCCACAACACAGGTTAGTTCTAATGCTGACTGCACCTTCTGTCTTACAATGGTTTATTTTTGGCCTCCCAGTACCAAAAGAATAAAAGAGAGAGACCCTCCTGGTTGGCTGGGTACAGGAGGACAAGAAGAAGAGATAAGGCAGGGGGAGGACAGAAAGAGTAGAGGAAGAGAAACATATACATCATAAAGGGAAATACAGCAATTATAATAAAGATGATTTATGGTCTGCCAGGGAAGAGAAGCCAGCACAGGATAAATGTGATCTTTCTTTTGAATTCCTGTCAGAACTTTTGGATCAGCTGAAGCCTTCTCAAAGAATTATCCAGACATCTTCATTACAATGAACATTCCAGCCTAAAAACAGCAAATTCATGGACTAGCTTTTCAGCATCATTTTAGCATAATAGCAATGTTATGCAAAAAGGATGGATCTTAAACAAAGGTAAGTACAAGACTCCTCATAGACAAACTACACCAGGAAGGCTATGAACTCAGAAACTTCACATTTGCGAACATCCCCCTTATATACTGAAAGAGGTGTTTTTTAAAAACTGTCCCACTTGCCAGTCTGAGTCACAAATGCAACATATGACCAGCCTTTTATAGAAGGCTAATTTATTAATTTTATTATAAAAATAGCATGGTAATGGAAAAATAATGAAATATGTGTTTATTTATATTAATTGGTTGCTTTGTTGTTCGCTATGAAAATTAAAAATAAATAAATCAGTGTATTTGTTTGCAATACTTGATAATAATATACATGTATACATTATAATATAATAATACTACATGTATTATTTGAATGTTTAAAATAATGTCTGCAGGCCTTTCTCCAAAAAAGGATGGACACCCCCTGATTTAAGTTATCACAATCCTATATGAATGTTGATAGCCCAGATACTGTACTCCAAATAAATTCCGCCTCATTCATTTAGACATTGAGCTATTTTGACACATTGGTTCAGCACCTCGATCTTGCTTCAATCACACTGTAAATGGGCTGCCTGTCATGGGCTTAAGATAATTTTGCTCCATTTAGCAGTCTGAGAACATTCAGTTTACTTTTCTTTCTATGGATTTGAGGTCCAATGTAAAATAATCCTACAGCCATTTCTCAAGTGAGGCCCTGCTTAAATCACCTTAGTAACTCAAAGCAGCACTTCCTCCTTTTACCCTTTTCTACTGCAGCCCCTCCACAGGGGATGCAGTGTTTCTGCCGTCTCGAATTCATTCAAAGACATATTTAAGTGTTTGCATATGTGGTTACACCCATGAGAAGGATTGTATGGCAAAGATCACTAAAAACGCGATCGCAGGAACCAAGGATTACCATAAGACTGTGTCTGTCTTGTGTCTGTAAGACAGAATTTTAATACTGAAACAAGAAACAAGCAAGTACCAAGTTTAACACCTACCAGTAAAACGTTCTCTTGCACCCTTTTGAGTCTACACAAAGCTGAAACTCATAAACCTCTCAAAGAAAGTATGTATGTGTCTGCAACATGTACCGGTATATTTAAACAGTTGTTGGTGTGCTATCATAAATCAGTATCACACACTGATGTTTTTCGTTGATGTTTTATTTGTAGGCCAAATCGTTCCAGGTGGATGAGGAAAACCAGGCCAACACATTGGTATCGGTGGCTCCCCTTCCCCAGGAACCCCTTGACAAACCCACCGTCAACAGACAGTCTCCGCCAGAAAACGGGACCGACCCCAGCTCCACGACTAACGGTCACTCCGACAATGTGACCCCTGTGGCTGACACTGAGATGTGAATCATATTTTCAACTCCTCTACTGTGATACATCCACAGAGGACCCAGTCCATGCAAGCACCTCTGTCGCAGCAGAGATCGCCTTTACTTGCCTTTACAAAAAAAAAGGTGTTTACACGGTCTTGAATATCCCGATTATGCTTATTTTATGCTAGAGGATCCCATTTTCTTATGGAGTTCTCCAGGAAGCCTAGAGTATCCTGGATTCTGAAATCAGAACATGATGTTTACATACACAAACACAAAAATGGGATACCCAAAAGTCCAAACAAAACTGGGATACTCAAGTCCATGTAGATGCACTGAATGACATTAACATTGAAGCGCATGATGATATGACCATAACAGCAATGCCCGTAATGTGAAAAGGTGAGGATACTTAGCAAGAGGACCCTTCTCAGTAGTGACCTAGCCTAGGACTTATTAGCTGCCTTGACTTGAGCTTTGTTGAGTATTATTATAGATTTACAAAAGAATGCCAAATGTGTGCTGTTGATCCCAAATAAGGTGAACAGTTTCTATAAGTTGTGATGTAGACATGAGCAGATATAAAGACAGATTTGTGCAGTTTTGAGTACCCTCTAAGTGATTGATTTTTTTTGTTTGTTTTGTTTTTCCTTAACCTGAAATTCTAGGTTTAAGGTTTAAAACAGGCCAAGCATTCAGCCAAATGTAGAATTCATTCAAGCTACCAGACCACCCACTCAATAACAGTCTTCTTTAAAATGACAGAACTCATCCTGAAGATTGAGACATTGTTATATAGCTTTGCATATTTTGACATAAAATAGTGCCAGTTTGCCTCAATAATTTTGATTGCTGATGCTGAACACGGAAGTTAGGGTAGGTTGTAAAGTACTTGAGAGTATTGTCTACATTTGTATTTGTGTGGTGTTGTTTTTGAAACAATAACTTTTTTAGGATTTGCTGAAATCACATAATGCAATGACAGCTGTGAACAACTTGAAGCAGGTTCTATTTACAAGTGGCTGCAAGTGTAAATGTGGTGGTTATCCTTTTGAGATGTCTTAAGCATAATTGTATTGTGCTAGTTGGTTCATGCCCATTAGCATTTACAGCATTCGTCTTGTTTGTCTTGCGGATGTCCTACAATTAACCATAAAATATTTTCCTATTCTCTTAATTGAAATACACTTCTTTAACACTAAAACCTGTAAATCTTCACAGATTAAAGACTGAATTGGCAGAAAATGAAGAAACTGACAAATTTACAAATTTGCAAAAACCCGAGTTGACAACAAATGTTTGCGATACAGATTAACTGTGACTGGAACAAAAACTACCGAGCCAAGCATTTTCTTATCAACATCAAACACTTCACAACAATCTGGGGACTTGTAATTGGTCAACTACTTGACTTGTACTGGCATACGTGTAAAAAAAATACTGTTTCCCTAATTGAACCAGCAGTTGGTAGTTTATCACTAATCACATCTGTTATCTAAAGGTAATTTGCTTTTGCCCAGAAAAACACAGCATCATTTTGACAGATCTATACTTGAAAAAACAAAAAAAACAAGAAATAACTGCCCAAGTACATGCCAGTGAAACCACTAAGCCTATAATTTGTAAAGCGTGCCACATGGATGTTATAAAGTCTCTGAAGTAAATAGTAATCTGATGATGAAATGTTTGGAGGATCTCAGAAGTAGTGATTTCAGGAAAAATAACCATCCTTTATTAGTCTCACTAAAGAGAAATCACTGGTACACACAAAATGCATGCTTTTAAAGGAGTGAGGGTGAGTAAAATGTCGTCAACAGTTGCTTGGAGTACCTCAGTTCAGAATCTCACTAGCAGGTACGCTGAATATGTCCTGGCATGTCTCCTGCTACTAGCTCACCTTCCTGTTTTTGTCCCCAACTGGGACTGAAACTGTAAAATACTCCGACTCCCAGCCCAGTTCCAGACTCAGCTTCCACCACCCTCAGATAATGCTGCCTGGTCCTATTTTTGCTTTTGCTGTAGGCCTATGGGGAAACTAATTTCAGCAGTTGACATGTAAATGGTTTGAAGGTACATTTATACTTGACTTTGTTGTATTTTTGTTGCTTGCTATAGGAACCACATCTTCTTCCTCAAAACTATGTAGATTACTTCATTTGAATTTACTGATCTGTCTTCACGTGAATTGCTGCTCAACTTCAATTTGAGGTACGCAGATGGCTGCTCTTTGGAGTCTAAGTAAACCAAATGGTTGTTTTAAGTCTCGTCATTTCAACAGTTTTTTTTCTTATCAGCCCTAGCACCAGTTGCCATTCATCATAACAACCACTAGATGTCACTGCTGCCCATTGAAGTGCTCCTACTGGTAACGAGGAAAAAAAAGCTATGAGTTTAAATTTCCTCTACTGTTATTTTTAACGTTATAAGCTATTGCGTGGTCAGAAAGTGTCTGTTTTACGGTCTTCATTGACTCTAAACTCCATATTTTAGAATGAAATGGCAATGTTTGATTTTAAATTACCTCTTTCATTTAAATTAATTAATTAAATTAGTGGCACTATTCCTGCTGTGACCTTTTTATTTTGTATTTCTATAGCCTGTGGGCTGGAGAGTAGCACTAGATATAGCCAGTATAAAACTGAGTATATGTGCAAAGGTCAGCCTGGTGTTTGATAATAGCTGGATCATTTTGATAGAGGAATCAAGGGTGCTGGAATGTGGGTACTGTGGGTGTTGGTGTACCCCCCTGTTAAATGAGATAACGCTTTTTGTCACACAGCCTGTACCAAATTTAAACTGTAAATTTAAATTGTAGTAGCTTTTCAATTATACTCTGCATCGGTGGCAGTTGCTACTGTTTTAAAGAAGGTTCCATTGCAACATAAAAATGTCCATTTACTTATATGTAAATTCTGTCCACTGGTGCTTTTAATGAAATGACCCTGTCATACCATCGAGGCATCTTTTCCAGGGATTTGAACAATCTTTTATTGTATAATTTTTTTATCGTAAGGAAATAAGGGCTTTGCTAAATTCAGGTTGACATGCCATGGTATGAATGAAATAACAAATAACAAAAAAAAACTGTATTAAACATGGAGCTATATTAAACAAGGAAATGAGAACTATGTTTAACTGAAGGTGGGAAATATGAATGTTTTATTTAAAAAATTTTATAATGGAAATGGGATTAATTTTCAAACTCTTTGCAATAAATTGAATTGAAATTGTTCTTATAAGATCTGTAAAGGGACTGAACCGGCCTGAACTCGAGAATGCACGGCTGTCTGTGTATGTTTCCAAATTGCAATGAAGGAGGGATTCAGCCTTTTGACAGATCCTCAAAACATCATAGAGAGGCCCAGCTTCCAGGCTTGCCCTTTGTGGCATTGACTCCCACAGATGCTTGAGTGTCCATGACAGTGGCAGAGTAAGATTTTCATCAGATATTGGCAACAAACGAGACTCAAAAAACGGTTTCAACTTGGTCGAAGAGGCCTCTGGGGTCATCCCTTGGAAAACAACCAGCGGACTTCATTCTAAACATTCTAAACAACAGAAACTGAATTTGTGCTGATTTCTGTGTAGTATAGGACACTGTGAGTCTCTCCAGTTAAAATAACTGGTTAAAGAAGGCTTAACAATTGCATTCCTTCCTGCTCATAAACTGCTTGTCAATATCACCCAGAACCTTATGGAATTCAACCTTAATAGTCTGATGAGGATTCCTGTATCTCTGAAATGGATTCCTCCATCAAATGCCTGGTAATAACAGGTTGCAGTGGTAAAGACCAGGCTCAAAATATTTATAATAAACTCAATAAACGCCTATTTACACAACACCAAAAATTTTAGAAATGTTTATAGCACAAACCTTACATTAAATGATCTACAACCATAATGTCCGAAGATGTGTTTTTAATGACATATGAAGATATTGCCATATCAAGAATCAGGGACATGCTGTTTGCCGACGATGCAGCAGTGGTAGCACACTCCCAAGAGCACCTGCAAACCCTCATGGACCATTTCTCCCAAGCCTGCCAGGACTTTAGCCTGGTCATCAGCCTGAACAAAACCAAGACGATGGGACAGGGCACTGAAAATCCCCCGTCTATCACTATCAACAACTACACATTGGAAGCCGTAAACACCTTCACCTACCTCGGGTCCACCATCACTGACAATCTGTCCCTTGATGTTGAGCTCAGTAGACGCATTGGAAAAGCTGCCTCAACTTTCAGGAAGCTGACAGAGAGGGTATGGGACAATGGAAAGCTCACTACACATACAAAGGTGCAGGTGTACAGAGCCTGTGTCATTAGTACACTCCTCTATGGTAGCGAAACCTGGACCCTATATTCCCACCAAGAACGGAGGCTAAACAGTTTTTACCTTCGCTGCCTTAGGCGTATACTGGGCGTTACCTGGAAAGACATGGTCACCCACACGGCAATCTTAGAGAGAGCACAGCTTCCAAGCATGTACTCTCTACTGAGGCAAAGACGTCTACGTTGGCTGGGCCATGTCTGCCGGATGGATGATGGTCATATTCCAAAGGACATCCTGTTTGCTGAACTGTCGTCTGGTAAGAGACAGAAAGGACGCCCCCAGTTACGCTATAAGGATGTCTGCAAGCAAGACCTCAAGAGCTTCAACATCAGCCTTGACAACTGGGAAGTCACTGCCCAGGACCGCCTCAAGTGGCAGAAGGCGCTCCGCACCGGGCTGCTCAATTATGAAAACACTCTGGCAAAACACCACGAAACAAAGAGGATAAAGAGAAAGCAACAACAGGTCTCCTCCTCACCATTTCCATCCTCGGGTGTGGCCCACACTTGCGACATCTGCGGCCGTGTCTGCGCCTCACGCATTGGCCTTCTCAGCCACAGAAGAGTGTGTTAAAACCTAACTCCCAGGCACAAGAAATCTATGGTCTTCCGAGACTGCGATGCCGATGAATGAAGATATTGCCATATCAAGAATGTACTCAAAGCACCACAAACAAAATGAAAACAATTAAACACTCACACACACACAAAGTAAATTAAATATTACAGGATTGATATCAATCGATCTAATCTTTTATTACATTTTAATAGAGGTTATTCACGGGTGAAAAGACATCAAAACAGGTGATGTAATCACACTACTTTTTTCCGTAAGGAATGGTGATGTGGAGCACTGAGTCATTCCTGTTAGCATAAATTGCACTAGCAGCTTTAAGAGGACCAAACTGTAGAAATTATAAATCACAGAAGGTACAGTTTTTAAAGTTAGATTATAACTTACGTTGCTTGAGGGGTCAGCCCCTAATTTACAACTAATTTAAAAAAAAAAAACACATCAGCAGTAAGAAAAATGGTATTGCAATTTAACATCACAAATATGGTATTTGTGATTTACAAATTGTAATATTCTACAAATTAAAATATTTTTGTCCTATTAAAATCACACATTAAGCACAGTAATTAATTTTATGAGGATATACTATAACCGCTCACATCATTAACATTTTTTTGTTTTCAATCCATCACAAGTGCAAGTAGTATTTAAAACCAGATGTATAAGATTACTTTATGAAGAGAAGTACAAAAGAGTGAAAACAATTATTTGAGATAAATAAAATAATTAAAATACAGATATACGCGACTACATGCAACAGCAAACAAAACGGATAAAATCAATTACTGATATTTAAAAAGACATCATCCATACGAGCTCTGTCTGTTTTTTGTTTGTTTTGGGGTTTTTTTTCGTCTCAATGGTTCAGGACCATTGAACTAAAAGTCACAGTAGAACCTGTCGTCAAATGCGATGACGCGCTGTCGGCATGACTTCCGGTAGTTGCGTTAAAATGAATTAGTTTACGGTAAAACGTCATTTAGGACCATGTGACCTCACCGATGTTTGTAAACATGCGTCATCCACATGTGATTCAGGCGATTAGAAAAGACTCTCGAGTAGCCCGTCCAACCAGCGGCTGGGGGAGTGTCTGGGGGCGGGTTTCTCGTGTTGCGCTATGGAAAATCGTTAAGGGGATCCACTGTGATGAACGTGTTTTCTGAGATTGATTATAGCAATAATAAGACTGAAACTGGAAACTGGTCAGCACATCCATTCACTAAGTAACGGTTGCTGTGCGACACCAGGAAACAGACGAGTTCCTTTCGACATAGAAGGCAACGAGGCTTGTAATAAACACGTAAGTTGTTTATGTTATTATAGGGCGACAGCGACACATTGTTGCGTAGAGAGTACGGCTGTGAGATGTACTGCCAGTCGAGTCCTTGCTATTTTGCCAATGAAAAGCATAAACTAGATGTTTCCTAAAAAAAATCTAGAGGAAAAACAAACATAAAAGTTTTCAATAGGGACAAAAATAAAAGTCCGGAAATTGATGAAACTGGCTTTAAACACTTTTGAAATTGAAATCACGAGTGTTTCACCAGCGACACGACAACAGGTAAATTAAACTGCGTCAGAGAGCAGGACCGACAAGCCTCGTGAAATCCAGAGGGAATTTCCGCTGCGATACGCGAACATGCTGCGACAGTCTAGTTGTGTTCGCCTGGATTACAACTTGTCTCCGATTTTGTGTTCAAATTGCGGTGTACACAACGCTTGTGAATCGGCGCGGATGGCGTGTGAAGGAAGAGCTCGGAATAGGATGCTGCGCAAGAGATAAATCGTGCGTAATCCTGTTGTGGAACGGAACAATATCACTCTGATGATATTGGCACGGTTATTTTCCCCAAGTAGTGGCTTCGCCGTTTTAATTGTTATCAACGTAAACAACAGCTTGCATTAGTTAAAGCCGGATAAAGATACTTGAACATATTGATTGGAATGATCCGTCTGTTGTATGTCTAATAGGAAAATTGTAACATTCAAGTAGTTAACACGAAGTTGTTGTTTATCTTCAAAGAATCAACGCCATAAATGTTTGCTGCGTCACAGTTGCGAGTGTAATATGGCTTTTCAGTGCGCACTTGATGAAAACCTCTCTTGCCAAAACATGGGGGGTGCTATTGAGCAGCATTTGCCGACCTAATTCATCTGGTGTGGAGAGCTGTTGACGTACAGGTATTCCTTAATTTCCCATTCATTCATTCGTTTGACTGTATTTCTCAGGTTGTTTATTTTTCCATATCAGCAGTGAGCGAGTTGTAGTTTTGTTTGCCCCAAAGGTTTTGTTGATGAAACCCAGAGGATGCCTTCCTGTACGAGACCTTGTAAAGTACACTTGCCAGGACCCAATACAAGACATGGCTGCGCTGTTGCTGTTACAAGCCTTGGTGCCTGCCTCCGGTCCTTGTGCCAGTAAAGGAAGGTGTGGCTCCTCTTACCTGCCACAGCGTTGTGAGATAAAACACTCTCTCACCTCTCAAAGCCTCTAAGGTGAAAATGAGACACACACACTTATCTCCACTGAATAGATTTGTCGGGTCATTGGCTGAATCTGAGGTGAATCTCAGAGAAGGGAGAAGTAACAAAATCTTAATGAAGCATATGCTATGGAGACTTGACTCCCAAGAGAATGTTATGATGGTCGTAAGGATGAAGACGATAAGACAAAGTAGTCACTTTTATTATATAGATATAAAATACTGAATAATAAGACAATAACAGAACGTGTCATGCTTTATCCAGTCCATTGGATAAAGTGGCCAATTTGATCACTCGTACAAAACAATGACCTCGATAGGTATTTTACCAGTCTTTTGGGGTAAGGTGTTTTGCCATTGAATAAATAAATAAATGTGATACGCTCGACTGTTGTTGTGCAGATGTTGAGCGGTGCCTCATGTTTGCATGTAGTATGAGCGTGTTCAGTGCTCACATTCGGGCTGGATGCTGCTCTGCTGAGGAGAGGGTGAATCTACTGACAGATGTGTTTCCAGCAGGGAGCCAGTAGTCACCTGTAGCCCACATAGAAACTTCATAAAAAAATAGGATGAAACAAAACACACAATGGGAGTGACACCGCCAAGAGATGACGGTGCTAAATTTGAAATGGACTCACTACTGGCCTCAGTATTATGCTTTAATACAGTGTTCTTTAGTAGCTGAACATCCAGTGCACTGCTATACTTTTCCTTACTACTGCTACTATAACAACAACCACAATAATAATAGTGTATAGGGTTGTGTCATTGACATCTACTGATGTGGATATATGAATTTATCTTTCCAAGTATTTTATAAGTTAATTTGCACTGTTTTTGTTTAAGCATGAGTACTAGAGTAAGGCTGAGATACTAACTAATAGATGGCATCGGTGATTGTCTAAGGTTGATGCAGACAGTGGTGGGGCTATTACTGCACTGAAAGTGTAATTACCATGTAAAAGAAAAGTCAATTGCAGCTATTTTAGTTTAAGCTCTTTCCTTTTATCCATTGTGTTCAAATGTACTTAATGCAATTCGTTTTTTTTTAAATAATTTATTTTGCGGTAAACCTCATCTGCCTCGGGATCCACCATGTCAATGTATGTACAAGCACATATGCTAAACAGATTATTCCAGATGCTGTGGGCTATCCTGCAACATTCCTTGGGTGCACAGATGTTGAGTAGTGCCTAAAAACACATTAGCTCGATGAGTTTGCACCTCTCACTCCTGATAAATTAGGACCTGTAATCTGTAAGAGGATTAACCACCTACCACACATGCACAGAAGGCCAAACACACAGCATACAGCACACAGCACCTACAGGCTCCCAGTGTTCATTTCACCTTCTCAAATATAAACCAGGCCAGTTCTTCTTACTCTGCGTGGGTTCTTCAGAATTTGATGCTCAGTCATGCATGTGTCTATTCCCTGAGTTTTAATTTCCATCTTGAATAAAATGGTCGCGTCATTAGTTACTGAATGGCAAGAACGGCATGTGTGGTAAAGGAGCTAAAAGAGGAGGAGACGCTAGTCAAAACAAAGAGCTTCTTCACAAATAGCAGCGTTACATTGAGGAGTCAGAACAGACAAACAGACAAATGAAAGCAGCCTTGATAAAGAATTGTGTGCCTGAACTGTTCTCTAAGCTGACTCAGTATTTATCCAAATAATAGGAGTGCTGGCTGACACTGAGGATATTTGAGTCTTTTTTCAGGGTCAAAGTACATGTTAGATAAACAGTGATGGCTCTCCTATCTGGGCACATTTCATATTCAATAACAGAAATATAACTAATTGGCACATCTGTGGTTTATGGATTTTTGGAGCAGGATAAAGGTGTAGCGGTCTGGGAAATCATTCTTTATTAAGAAGATTTTGTCATGTAGATTTCATTAGAAATCTCATCGCTTTTCATAATCAACAGAACAATGTTACAGATATTGATAAGAAAGTGCGTGAATAATGTGATAAGTCATTTGGCTTTTTACATTTATATCCCGAGATATCGACGGATATGAACGACAGTGATAATCGAATGGTAGTATCCATGCTGCACGCTAGGTGGCTCCCTTGAGACGTAAAAGTAAAGAAAAGCAGACGCTTTTTAACTAGAGGCACTGAGATGCTGTCTCATTGTGGAGACTGGCTTATAGTCATAGTTCTTAATGTTGCGGGGCTCACTAAAACAGTATTTTGATGTTTAGAAAATATCTATTATTATAATTGTGATGTGCTTTTTTGTGTATACATTAAATAAAAGTTGTATGTTTTACATCATAACATATTTACATCATGTTGTATATGCCACCTGACATTTGCCTAAAAAAAGGAATCAAACCTTTTGGTGTACTCTTTGTCGGACTTGTTTTAAACTCTACTGGTTGGATGAACCACCAAATAAACTACAGGAACAGTGTTGTTTATATACCATATTGTGTGAGATTATACCTGACATTATATTGATTTATGTCATTACTGAAATAGTGTTGCACATTTGTGATTACCTGAACCATGTTTTTGTACTAAGATCTATAAAGAACATCTACCTCACAGCATTTGAAAGACGTTTATATGTGGTTATATTCCTTGACAGACAGAAACATTTTTTGCTTTTATTAACATTGATTCATTTTCAATTTGAGAAAATGACCAGAGGAGAGCTGACTGGAGGGGATTTGGGTTTTTCGGAAGCATCCTCCCCAGGAAACTGATTTCCTATGGTGTTTTAGAGTATTGAATCTCATCTAGCACCATTTGAAATCGGTGTTCTTGAGTAGGAAAAGATTTCTGTATTCCTTCGCCCTCAAGTGAGACTGTAGAATCATCTATGCCAGACCTTAATCACTTCTATTCATGATATATGAGCGTAATTCACTGATTATTACTTCAGAAATACATTTCCAGAACTCTCCTACAATCCATAAAGATGTTGGTTAATTCCTTTTTTTTTTAGAGCTGAATCACCCTCTTACCAGGGCTGACCGTTTTCCTCTGGTGTTTAGAGTTTCCTGCATTTCTAGCACCATTTGAAATCGGTTACAATGTGGAGGGAATGTCATCCCCTTAAACCTCCAGCAGATGGCGAATTGAAGCTGTGAAGCCATTCAAGTTGTGTGAAATGAACACTGATCTGCTAAACGGCCAACAACAGCCTTATAAGCTTATGTTCATATATTATGGTGTCTGTTTTGTCAAAAAAGACAATTTGTCAACGAATTAAAGTGAGAAAATCCTTAAAAAATTGAAAATGCACTGAGGGATTCATTTGTTTACCGAGGCTATCACAACATTATACAAAAACTTTACATGTGAAAATACTGTACATTAAGAAGATAAATTCCCTTAATTTGACTAATAGGAAAAATAAACTTAATCACAATATTCAGTAAATTATATTTTTCACAATTCAATCAATCAATCAATCAATCAATCTTTTTTTATATAGTGTCTGTTACAATCAAAATTGTTTCTAGGTACTTTACAGAATCCCAGGGCCTGACCCCCAACAAGCAACAGTGGCAAGGAAAAACTCCCCTTTAACAGGAAGAAACCTTGAGCAGGACCAGGCTCATACAGGGGGACCCTCCTGCTGATGGCCGGCTGGGTAGAGAGGGAGGAGAAGTGGAAGGACAGGTAAAAGAGCGAGTCTAAGTGGGTTCTCTCAACATAAAGTCTGTCATAACCTCAGCAGATGTTGTAGGATAAGTTGAAGTTATTGATTACTGGATACGAAAATGAAAGATTCACAAAGCGATTCTGACAGTATGGTTTTCGCGCCTAACATCTGTTGCTGGTCTAGATGCTGAGGCATCACTGGGAATGATTAATGCTTTGTTTGTTTTAGGCAGAAAGATCTTTATTCACCAATTTCATCAAAACTACTTTGGGGTGAGGCATTTAGTTTTAATGGTAAGGATGTGGAGTGCATTATATCAACGTGAGTGATGTGTATAAAGATAGAATTACAAATCTGTGTTTGCTTCAGTGTTATTCCACTATGATATTCCGTAGAAAGGTCGACAGCGGATGTTTGACAAAAACAAGATGGAAGAACTTTTTCCCTGCCGTGCCCTGATGCATGAAGACTTATTGTGGGATTGTCCTGATGCTATGACAGCCAGCTGTCAAAAAAAATCCAGTAGTGAGTTGCTGGTTCCGATTTAAAACTTCCTGAAGTTAACTGTTTCTCGTTGATTGTTTAGATTTTCTATGTGAAGAGAAATCAGCTCACAGATACTCCCAGTTAACAACGCAGTAGGTACTTACTAATGCCTGTGAAAACACATGCATTATAGTGTGTCGAAGTACAAATTTGAGTTTATACACTAAAAACACATTATTCTATGCCAACAAGTTATAGAATTAACACTTAACTGCAATGATGAAATGTTCAAATTTGGGGCTTGCAGTATTTTTGTGCTACGTAATTCCAATAATCAGAATATTGGATTTGATTACAGGTAAGGCTGATTAACATTTCTACCTTTATTTTTTGAACACTTTTTGTTTTCTGTGTTTCAAATGAAAAAAACGCTACTGTGCAGCATTAATGTTACTGACATCGATGTGCTGCCTGAGCTGTTCTCAAACTAGCACTGATTGGTAGAGCAGATTTTCAACATCAGGAATGTGAATGAGGAAAACATGGCAACCAATGAAGAGAGCTGAGACAGGTAGGTGGTTCACAGGTTTATGACAAACAAGATACCACAACAGGAACAAAACAGAAACTAAACAAATGCAGCAACACTAGAACAATGGATCCCAGCTGCTAGGGTTAAAGTACCTATGCAGAGATGAGTGAGGATGATTTGGTTGGTTGCAGGTTGTGGCTGAAGTGGATAGATATAGAGCGTGCAGAATGAAGGTTTAAACTCTCGTAGTATCCTTAACAGGATTTTACCTAAAATGCTCCATTGATTGGGTGCTGCTGTTTAAGTGTAGGTATTTGGAACCAGCATGTGGGGGCTATATTATTGACGTCTAGGTTCATAGTGGAGACAGCCTGCTCAAGGAGACTTCCTGCACAATTCAATTCAACTTTATTTGTATAGTGTCCTTTACAAAAACAATTGTATCTAGGTGCTTTACAGAAACCCAGGGCCTGTCCCCCAATAATCAACAGTGGCGAGGAAAAACGTCCCTTTAAGGGGAAGAAACCTTGAGCAGGGCCAGGCTCCTATGGGAGGACCCTACTGCTGATGTCTGGCTGGGCAGAGGAGGAGAAAAAGGGGGAGGACAGATATTCTGTTGTAAAGCATACGGTTCTCATAAATTTATGACTAAATGAACAATTACAACAAAACTGATGGGTATGTATGTATGTATGTGCGTGCGTGCGTGCGTGCGTGCGTGCGTGTATAAAATCTCTCCCTCGCCCTACTGGGCGGTGCCTCCTTCCTTCAGACTCGGGTCCTCTACCAGAGGCCTGGGAGTCTGAGGATCTTAGCTGTTCCGAAGACTGCGCTCTTCTGGACAGAGATCTCTGATGTGGTTCCTGGTATCTGTTGGAGCCAACTACTCAGCTTGTGTGTTACTGCCCCTAGTGTCCCAATTACTACTTGGACCACTGTTGCTTTCATGCCCCACATTCTCTCCATCCCCTCCATATATATACATATATATCCTTCTTCAGCCCACCTGTGACCTTTCTTTCTGGCCTTGTGTCGGATCTGTTCTTGTCACGGGTGAAAATCCAGTTCCATCAAAATGCTCTTGATCCTGTTGTGCTCTCTGGACTTCCTGTAAAAGGGCATTGAACCGATGATAGACATTCATTGCTGCATCCTCTTTCCTTGCACGAACAGGAACGGGCAGTTTTAGGTTCAGCTTAAAGCCTCATGAGTCAACATTCATATTTTAATTGTGATGTTTTGAGGTCAGATAGAGGGTTGGTTTGAGCTGCTGCAGCTTTGGCTACACTACTGCTGTTGATTAACCTAACCTGTTTGGTTATGATGCTGTGGGAAACCGGAGCCCCCCCCCCCCCCCCATGCAGCTAAGAGCATACCCGTACTAACTCAACGCAGAGAGGCCTGTTGTAACTGGGGATCAAACGACCTTGCTGTGAGACTAACTTCGCCACTGTGCTCCCACAGTTAATTTGAACGTTGTCTTTTGAGGCTAATATTTCCAGGGTTTTCAGACAGTGATGAGTCAAGATGGGTGTGGTGCTGCAATATAAAAACAAGGGTTAGAAGAGGAGGTGGAAGAAATCCCTCTGCTGCGGAAAAATCACTGCAATGGTGATGACACAAAACATACTGACATGTTTTAACTTTTTTGTTTTTCCAATTGATGTTATACTCTTCTTACTGGCCTTTATCCACTTTACCAGAGCTATGCTCAGTTTGACTTGAATGGCTCATCACTGCCATCAGCATGATCCAGTTCCATTTAATCTTTATTTATAAAGTGCCTGTTACAATCACTTTTTCTCAAAAATCAAGAGTCAGACCCCCAAAGCAAAAATCAGTGGCAAGTAAACACTCCCTTTTAAAGGAAACTCAATTGGGGGCTGAAAATCATTTATATATTTTCTTAGATATTATATATTTTCTTAAATATAGTTGGTATATATAAGCAATAATAAGACCTCTGAAATTAGTAGTTAACATTCAGCATTCTGAAAATAGGTTTAAATATATGAGAAGGGGTGGACAGTAAAAGGCATTTGAGACATGATGTAATTAAAGTTAGGGAGGACACGGGAGGAGAAGGAGGGAATGAAGACAAAGTATGGAAAGGAAAAGGGGACCTAAAAAAAAAAAATGAAAAAAGACATTTACATGCAGATACTGTAGACCCTAACAATTCCAACCCCATACAGAGAATGATTGAAGGCTTTTAAAGTCAAAGTGGGTTGAGTTATGTTGCATCTTTGATGTTAAAAAGGATTGAGAAATCTACATAAATGGCATAATTTTACACATAGAACCGCTAAATTGATGTATTGAGCATAAACAAACACAAAATGTAAGAGAACAATGTTGTTCTGTTGAGTGTAATAAATTTTGAAACGGACCAGCAGAATTGTAAAGAGACATGTTGGTTAAGAACATCAAAGAACTGTAGGTTCAAACCCATCTCCAGTATCACCAGTGCTTGAATAGAAAAAGCTAGTAGTTACATGGCTGCCACAAAGGACAGGAAAGTGTCAACCATTTTTCTTCCATTTTCCAGTTTCTGTCTTTCAAGAATTCCCTCTTGGTCTGTTTCTTATTCTTTTTTCTTCTTCAAACAGACTCTCTGGCTCTTTGAAAGACATCAGTCACTGTTGTCGCATGGTCGGGCACAGATATGTGACATGCCATGCAGCCAGCTGATCATGTGTCATTACACAACAGTGCCATTCGCTCCTACTAAAAACATAGCTAATATAGGCCAAAATTCATTCACCTCCAGTGCTTACCTACAACAACATTGCCCCCATGCCAACATCAATGGAGTCTATACCCAGTAGGTTTTGGGGCTATGAGTACAGGGGTATTTATGAGGGCCTGCTGCAGGATCTAATGCTGCTTTCTACTTTATGTCTAATTTGATCAGTCCTCCAACATTCATTCAATAATCCTCAATGGAGGGGGGGGGGGGGGGGGGGGGGGGGGGTACAGACCTTTCAAACTGATACTTTATTAACAGGTAGTTTTCTTTGAATCAACAATGAGGTGCTCTGAAAAGTTTCCTCTCATTTTCTAAGAGAACACAAGAACAATAAGGAATATGTAATAGAAAGTCAGGAGGCAGAGAATGCAGACGTTTTTATTTCAGTGTCAATTTACAGCCGACTAAATTAACCACACTGTATTTCTCCTGAATCATCTGTGTTCACGTTCTTAACAAGTATCAAAAATTCAAACTGACATCAGTATATATAGAGGTAATTTTGCCATTTACTCCAGTAGTTATCGTAAATAGTATACAAAATTGTAATACAATTTACAATTTTTAACAATTATAAATTACATACAAATAATAAAATGCAGCGAAAATACAAAATTATATCAGTAAAAAAGTGCTTTTGAATAACTGGTACTTTTAAATTAACATCAGTCATTTGAAGTGCAACACTATTTGTTGAAGTTTTCACTGAATGAGAGGAAAGCTGCTGCTGCTGCTGCTGCTGCTGCTGATTGTCCGTCCAGGTTGGCTCTTTAGATTGTCAGCATCCGAATACATTTGATATTAAATTGAAGCTACCTGTACAAGATTTCCACTGGAAAAAAGATGGAAATAAGGCAGAGTGTATTCCACATTGAGTGTTTCACAGTTGCTTAGCATCAACAAGTACCTTGGTGAGGCGGGCAATCTAGAGATTTTGGAACTGTAAAAACTCCGGCTTCACGTCTTCTCTGGTGTCATATGAGCTATATTGCCAAATAAAGAATTTGTGTTAGGATGTTTGCAGTTATTTATATATATAAGGAAATATATGAAGTATAATTGACATGCTGAGTCCAGTGTTAGTGAAACCAGCGCAAAACCAAATGAAACGTTTTATGGTAAATGTTTTTGAATTATTTGAATAACTTATAAATATGAAGTGTTCCTAGTTTTATAGCCTGTGAACTGCATTATCCATGACTGAATCCAAGTGGATTGAATGAATTGGATTTTTGTTCCCCTTTCATGCTGATGTCATTCACAGCTGGTCATATTGCAGGATTTCCCGTGAACTTCCGTAATTCCTTAGCTCAAGTCCGGAAAAAAATGAAATATGGAGTTCAAAAAACAAAAAACTGGAAAATCTAAATATAGCGCAGCTTATACTAATTTCTGACTTTTTGACATCTTTGTTTATCTGTTGTTATTGATTTTTTCAATTTTGCCAGTCTTCTGTCCTCTCTGCCTCTCTCTTCCCTCCCAACTTCTTCTCCCTACCTCCCTCAACCCTAATTACCCGTACCCTGGACCTTACCAGCATCTAATTGTTCCTACTAAAACCTAAAACCTCTCCTCCTCCTCCTGTTTCTCTCTGCTGATTTTGATTTGTGTGCCTGTTTTGCACCCTTGTATGAAATAAAACGCTGAAATTTTACCATGCAGGCACCATTGGAGTCCTCCCTATCCGCTCGTGTCTGTTTGAAATTAAGTGCAGAGCATGCAAACAAAACAGAAGAGCAAAAGACAAGCTGGATGCAACTAATTGCAAATCATTCTTACCCTTTTCTCCTCAGAAGAAACTTGCGCACACAAAGACCAATTGTAAAACCAACTGTAAAGGCAATAATAAATTAGGTTTATAGTCATATTCTTTAGAGAGTTTGGTGATAAAATTGTACATTACCTAATACAATGCACAGCATCCCAAGTACAACAGCTATATGTCCTATAAGAGAAACACAAACGTATAAGAAATAGATATATAAATAATACTTCTCCTTAGGTTTAACACAACTCACCTGTATCTTTGTTAGTATCTACAGTCCCTTGGTTCAAGTCTGCAAGCACACTACAGTCTTTTACAAAGAAATGAACTGAAGCGGTAAATTAAATTTACAGTAACATTAATGGTCATAATTTATCTATAGAGCATAGAATTAAGACCAGATGTTAAAACTTATCTGCAGGAATGCTGTTCTGTACTGTTTTATTAATTTATGCTGAAAAATGTGAGGACAAAAAGTTGTGGAATAAAAAGAAAGAAAGGATTAGGGGAGAGGAGAGGAGAGGAATAGGAGAGGAGAGGAGAGGAAGCTATGTGCCTGTTGGCATGATCATGTCTGTACCCTGGGAGCTAAATGCTCATCCACCCATTCTACTTTTGAAGATTCTGATGACCACAGGTAAACCAGCATTCTGAGAACAAAGGGGTCAGTGTGGATTACAAGATGCTATTAGCTCCTCCAGGTAGGAGGGAGCTAGGCCCCTGAATACCTTGTAGGTCAGAGGAAGAATTTTCAAAACTACTCTAGATTTAATGGACAGCCAATGAAGGGAAGCCACTATAGGAGTCATATGATCTCTTTTGTCAATACCTGTCTGAACTCTAGCTGCAGCATTTTGGACTAGCTGGAGGCTTCTGAAAGAGTTGTATGGACATCCTGACAATAATAAATTACACTTTTCCAGCCTGCAAATAACAAATGCATGGACTAACTTTTCACCATTTCACCATCTTTCCCACACTGAGCTGACTTTCACCCTGAAATATTTTAGAAAATAGGGCTGTACTATGACGACGTAATTATAAAACACATTTTAATTTTAACACCAGGAACAAACTAATCACAGGTCAGTGTGTTACACTTTAAGCGTCACTGAACCATCCTCTACAAATCTCATTTTATTTTCTTTCAGTTTTTTAATACCTTCAAGCAATGTTGTTGATGATACGCTGCCTGTAGTGCCTTCAGCAGCTGCTTTCATCATGTGTCTGCTACCTTTGGAGAGAATTGCCATAATGACATATCAAGTTTGGACAGCATTGGAACACACATCTCAGGGTGAGACTCCTTATATGCATGCAGGATCCGTCCTTGTTAAAACCTGCTCTATAATCATTGTGAGGTTCTGGGGACGTTTGGTACCTTGTTCTGAATGCGAGACGGTTGCTGCTGCACTGGTCGTGATAGTTTTATCTCGGTGGGCTGTGGCAGCCGGTGATTCAGTCGAGGCTACTGTGACAGTGAAATAGCTTGTTTTTATATCCGTTGTCGGAGATGTGGACATCATCATTACGGTTGTGATTCCATTCTCTTTTGTCACACCTACATGAATGAGAAAAAAAACAAGTTTCTCTTGGGGAAGGGGGGGAGGGGTTCATAATTCATTACCTGCTTTCAGACATATATTTCAATCAGCAGAAACCTTATTGCTGATTGAAATACATACATCTTACATATGCAGTGTGCGTCTCTGTACTGCATCATAGATTTGTTTAAAGGTGTGACAAGAATGATCTCATTATCAACACCAAAAAAACAAGGAGATCTTCATATACACTACCTGTACAATATGCCCAGATATTGTACAGGTATCTGGGCATCCACCTGGATAACCTCTCCAGCTAGAGGGATAATGTAGGTTATGTTTGTTGTTTACAGAAAAGGCTGTATTTCTTTTTCTTTTTTTTTTACAAAGTCTGAGGTTGTTTGATGTTGGCCAGAATGTCGTGTTTTTAGTCTATAAGGCAGTGATGGAGAGCAATATCAGGTCCGGGCTGACTGCATGGTTCATAAAACTCTCCGCAAAGTCCTAATTAAAGTTGCAGCACCTGGTACAGAGTGCCATGAAGTTACTGGAAGGACTAAAGAGCTCCTTCTTCAGCCCACCTGTGAGCAGTTCATACTCAGGCAGGTGGGGAGGGCCATATTCCAAAACCTAAAATAAACTTTTTTTACTTTTTTTACCCACCTCCATCAAAATCCTAAACAGATCTAGAGTCTTTACTCTTGAGATCTGGGAAGTGTGCAAGAAACTGGTGTTCTGTTTGTTTTTGTCTAACCTGGATTTATGTTTTATTTTCCTTTTTTTTATCCTTTCATCTTTTATTGGATGTGTCATGTGTATGTACACGTACAACCATCTTGTTTATGTTAGAGTATTTTGTTGCAGAATACTCAGTATTCAGAGTTGTCCCACCCCAGCCTTTCCACACTCTGTCACACCTACATCAGCACACTCACTCACTGATATACAGTAGATGCATGGGGTTTTCAAGTTGAAGTGCCCTAAAGGCGTGTGATTTCCAGATGACTTAAACAGATGAGGCAGAACAAATTCCAAAATATGTTGAGCAGGGAAGAGGTTGGGGGTTGAGTCCATTACTTTTCTAAAGTAACCAACATGGTTTTAGGGTTTGAACTGAAGCAAATGTCAGTGCTGTTTGTGTCTACATGTAATCAAAAAATACTTAATGTTACTATAGTGGTCTAGAAGTGGTAAAGGTCTGGGTAATAGGTGCAACACATTCAACTGCACTAACCTTGGCATTCAGGAGGGTGAGAGTCATATTTGCCAGTTTCAGTACACACAATCTTTTCTTTTCCAACAAGGGTGTATCCTCCATTGCAAAGGTATTCTATGGTATCTCCATACTTTGGGCGGTCTTTAGAATTCCACAAGTTCATGCCATTGGTCACATTACCAGGTTGATCACATGTTACAACTGAGGAGACATACAAACACGTCTCAAAAACATTTTGCCTTGAAACATGCTATAAAAGTCCTAAAACTCTTCCATTACAAATTGTGCCTTTAATGAAATAGGGTCCCATTGTGGCTTTTGGAAGTGGCAAGATTTTTGAAATGTATTATAAAAGACTTTTACTTTTACACTTGGCTCTTCCAACCCATCCTCTGGGAAAGCACTGTCTGAAGCTGGATCCAATGAGATAGTAACTGTTGAAAGCAGAAGAAAGAATAAACAGGACTGCTCTTCTGAGAAAGGATAAATACTGTACAACAGTGACTAGCAAAGTTAGTTATAATGGAAGAAATAATCATTTGATCCCCTGATGATTTTGTAAATTTCACCTCTTATAAAGAACAGCCCATACTTTCTATGTTGGGATTATTTTAACAGAGAGACACAATATTAGATACACTTGGCCACATGCTATTCTCCTAAGCCTTCTCTGAATCATTCTGGGGTTTACTGTCAAACATCATACGGGCCCAAACGTGAGGCTCTTGAGCAAGGGAACCTTGTAACGATGACTCACATTCCTCAGAACCATCCCCACCTTGCATATTATTGTGCCATCAGTGGTCTGTTTTTCTTCTAAGTTTTAGCTCAATATGTGTCATATATACATGAGTTGAAATTAAGAGAACATTCTTGAAGTCTAATGTATGATGCATAAAAGGTCTGTGGAGGTCAGACATCTTGCCAATTGGTAGGGGATTAAACACTTATTTCACTTTATGACATATAAATGAATGTATAACCTTCATATAATTTTTTTCACAAGAGATATTCTGTCTCACTCTGTTAAAACCAAAAAAAAAAACACAATAAAAAAATATGTATTGGTCACGTCTTTGTGAGGTGGTAAACTTGCAAAATCAACAGGGGATCAAATCAGTATCGCCATCACTGTATGTCTGAGTAGCTCCGTCGTTGGTAATGGGCAGAATTCTAATCAGCGAAACGGCAACGTGTTCTGAAAAGAGGGCCTCAGAATTTATCTCCTGAGGTTTCCTGGTGTGGTGTCAATACAGCTTTTCCATAAGGAAAGAGTGCTTTTTTGAATATGTGGAGACGGCATACTTTTGATGTTGAGGATGGTATACTTTCTGTTTCGGTGTACTCACCCTTTATCACAAAATACTCTCACCAGTGCACGAAACCGAGTGCCCTGGCTGGTATTGAATTTCATATTAGGCTCAGATTTTGGCAGTCCACAGTCCATCTCTGTGAATAAGACACAGCATCACCAATTGATAATAATAAATCCATTTAATACAAAATAAAATCTGCTTTAGAAATTAAGGCAGTTGGCACTTACCTTTGCAGGTGAGGTTTGGTTTTCTCCATTCCCTATTAGTGCACACTGTGGCACCAGAACCACTTTCTTTCTCGTATCCTCGACCGCACTCTAAAATGACTTCAGAGCCTTCAGGAAAACTGTTCAATAGAAGCGCTGCTTCGCTTAAGACAATAATTTCTGTGGCCTGGGGTTTCTGACACTGAGCTATTGGGGGGGGGGGGAGACAGAATTCAGCAGCACAATCAACAGTAAGCCAGGGTGCATCTGACGTACATTAATGGAATCACATTTAAAAATGAAAATTCACTGACTATCTACAATACATGCAGCTACGACGGAGAAGTGGATGAACTGAAGCTTCAGTTAGTTAAAACAATTCTTTTTGAGTTACTCCGCAGCGCGGAGGTGGTTGCTTTGAAAGTCATAAGACAATAAGAACCATTACAAAACAAAAAGTAATCAGAAAAGTCTTGATTGTTGATCACGACATAAAAAATTAAATGTATAAATCAGGGAACAAAACCTTTTTTTCATCTTTCAAACTACCGCTCTTCAAAATAAGTTCTCAAGATACAGCAAAGTGCATTCAGTAACAATGAAAAAGAAATTTGAATATTAAATAATAACTTTTGAGAGACCAAATGCATTTTGTCTCAAACTGTGGACTAATCTAAACTTGTGTATCCAACTAATACTTTTAGTTTTGGGGAGGAGTAGAGTTAATGCTGGAAGAGTTATCCCTTCCTGGTTTTTACTTGCTCTCCCACTGTGAATTTATAGCTTCACACATTGACTGGGTGTGTTCGTATAAGTTGGTACAATTCTGCTAAAGTTGAACATGAAAAACCATCTGGACATCATTGTGTCCTTATGTGTTTACATGAGGCAGCTTTGTTATAATGCAATCTGGTCCAAACACCACATATTATCATCTAGGACCTCAGTGCTTTAATCAAGAGTTTAAACAGTTTAGTCAGAGCAGAAATAGTTTCTTGTTTTATGGCACAACTTTGTTGTTATGCTGTTTCACTGGCCGATGTACTTCAATATTTGTTTACTTTGTAGCTGGGGGTTTTGTATGAAAAAAGAAAGTCTGCCCTTATAGAATGTGAAAATAGCAGCAATGGGATTTGGACGTGCGGACACCTCCAAACGTAGGGCAGATGAATGAAAGATCTTTCCATTCTGACCTGTTGTCTATCCAGATGTTTACAGCTTTTTCTTCTGCTATGTACCAGCCCATTTTCCTCTCTATCCCAGCATAACCAGCCCATATATCCTCTGTCCCACCATAACCAGCCCAATTATCCTCTCTGTTCCATCATAACCAGCCCATATATACTCTGTCCCACCATAACCAGCCCATATATCCTCTCTGTCCCACCATAACCAGGCCATATATCCTCTCTGTCCCACCATAACCAGCCCATATAGCCTCTCTGACCCAGCATAACCAGCCCAATTGTCCTCTCTGTTCCATCATAATCAGCCCATACATATCCTCTCTGTTCCATCATAAGCAGTCCATATATCCTCTCTGTCCCACTACAGCAGAGGTGTCAAACTCAAATACCCAGTGGGCCAAAATTCAAAACTGGGACAAAGTCACGGGCCAACATGGATTTTTATTGAAAAAAATCTTCCTCTAGCTATAACAGGGAACCTTTTGATATGGACCCAAACTAGTTTTGCTCAACAACTGAACATGGAACAAGCAAAACTTAACACAATAAAATATATAATTTATTATTGCACATATACAAAGTTGAAATTCAAATTTAAAAAAAAAACCATAACTGGCATTCATTTCTTCTCTTTTAAATTTTAACAGTAATCTTTTTCCATTGTAAGTTAATGTAATGTAAATGTAATGACTTTTCATCTCTTCTACTTTCTGACACCTTTGAGTCATATCCAGGTGTGTGTGTGCTTGTCTTGGTATTGTGTTTTATAGTGTCATCTGTTGTTCTCCTTAATGCACATGGCTCCACATACAAGACAGACAGGTCCATCTTTTACATATCTAAACAGATATTCTGCCTCCTACCTGTTCAGAAAGGTCCTATTTTCTGCCTTTACTTTAATCATTTTTTAGAAGGGTAGTGCCACAATTAGCATTAGCATATAAGGTCACTATGACTACTTCCTCTCTCTTGGTGGTTGGCAAGCCACATATTGGTGCATTACCACCACCAACTGATGTGGAGTGTGGATTTTCCCACCAAAACACCAGCAGAGCATTCTGGTATTTGTAGTATTAGCACATGCACTTTAAAGGATAATACTGGTGGGCCAGCACTAATAGTCAATTGGTACGACTTCGTGGGCCAAATATAATTACATTATGGGCCAAATTTGGCCCACGGGCCAGAGTTTGACACCTATGCACTACAGTATAACCAGCCCAATTATCCTCTCTGTCCCAGCATAACCAGCCCATATATCCTCTATCCCATCATAACCAGCCCATATAGCCTCTCTGTCCCAGCATAACCCATAGCCCATATATACTTTTTGGAGTTTTGAGTTGTAATTACCTCTGAAGATATAACTCTGCTCTGGTTTCTATCTCTTTCTTTTTCTCTTTTTTTTTTTGATCTAATAAGAGGATACACCTCCGAAAACGTTTTGGGTACCCACATATTATAAATGCGCTGACTTTGTCTAACAAGTTGCGAATTCTAAATTTAAAAACAAGAAAGACTGACGCTGCTTTTCTAGTAATTTGGTCTTCTCTTCTTAAGAACACAAATGATAAGAGGAGGATGGCATTACTGACCTGCTGCATTCACGAAAATTAGGTGTAAAAACACAAGGATTTTCACTCCCCGCGTTGTGCATACTTTCACGAAACGTTCCATGGCGGCTACACAGTTCCCGAAACTTCTGTTGGAAATTATTTTCGCAACTTTTTGGTGGAACAAACTAATCTCGCTTGTCAGCGGCACTCCCCCCGATCCGTCAACGAAGTCAGGTTAGCTTGAACAAGCTCACACTGACAGGAAGCAAAGATGTGCCTTCAGAATAAAAGGACAAATATCTGTCTGTCTGTCTGTCCAATAGTCTTTATATTTGAGTCATAGTCCAATAAAGTGACCAAAGTCGAGTATAAATGCATGTTATTACAGGGTCTCCATGCAGTAAATAACTTGGGATCTAAATGTATGTGACATCATGGGCGTGTAGTAGGAAAATGGGGGTCCTTTATTTTTCTTTTTTGTTCTTGGTATAAACACCCGCAAGCTTGGTCAATAGTGTGATTTGGGTTGTAGTCATGGATACACTGCGTAATAAGTTTCAACAAAAGGGTTGTGGCTGATTGGCGCGTGCGCACGCGCGCACGCACACACACACACACACACACACACACACACACACACACACACCCTGGGTAAATTCCAAGGATTCCATAATACCATAGATGTTTGCTGACAGGGCCCTTCTACCCACAAATCCAACCCACGGAAACCCACGGACGCATGACACAGAAACCTGGCAACAAGCTCTTATTGTTTGTACACACTTTAATGTCTTGCGTGCGCAGCTTGTGTGACTTATCTTTTCCAGCTGTTTCAAACAGCTCGTTTAAACGTTCAAGCGAGAGATTAAGACAGCGTCCTTAGGCGTTAAGATCTTCACCCAATAGGAGAGCTAACCTAAGAAGGGCCTCTCAGCAAGGCTGGCACAGTCGCCCAAAATATTGTTGATCTCTGCTATACACCTGCTTTCTCATGTTCTTAACACTTTTCCAAAGAAGATCAAGGAACATCTGATCCGATTCTATGGGCTAGAAAATATAATACTCAAATACCAGACTAAACAACTACTTTACCAGCACAACACAAATAATTAAAAATATCCTCCTGATGTCGGCCCATTTTCCAAAGACTGGATTTTGTCGTCTATACTCACTTTTATTAATGTGAAGAATGTTTATTGGCGACACCTAGTGGCTTGAAGTAGACTATTCATCCCAAGAGTTATTAACTGTTTCCCGTCCACAAAAAGGAATACATTTTTTCCATCTTAAGTGTGTACTTTGTGTCGTAGCTGATCTTTTGTTCCAATACTGACCATCCTACATACCCGTTCACATCACCTTCCACACTTGTTTCCAAATAAATCAATTTATCCATATAAATTGATTTTTTTCCTTTAAAAAAAAAAAAAAAAATTAATATAAAATGACAGAAAATCTTTTGCCAAATGCTTTCATCTGCAAAAAAAAAAAAACAACTCCACAAATTATGCAATATTTGTACCTTCAATAGGATCGCTCAACTCACATTTTTTAGCACTTTTTCTAATTGTCTCATGCATTTATCATTGCTATACAATTCTGCTAATGATGGTCTCCAATGACCGGGTTCTGATTGGCTGATTGGGTCTCATTTAATCCCCCATCAAGGTCATTAACCTAATGGAAGCACAAAGGGAGTTGTGGTAATCATGCACAGACAAATCATATTTCAAAATCATTGAAGCATTCAAAAATCTGTCAAGGACTGAATAATAACCAAATTGGACCTTATTATTCATCATCTTAATTAGGAGGTGGAACATTAATACAGCTTTGACTTTACAGCTCCAGAAAACATGTTAATGTTAGGTTTATCCCTAGCCTTTATTCTGGTATCACAATTCATAAAATGCTGCTGATGTCATTTTGTTCTACAAATGCCACACAGAAGCTAGCAAACTGATTAATGTTGCATGTATGAGAAATATCTGATGTCTCATGATATCTCATGATTAATAACTGCTTTCTAAAATGACGTCTGATGGAGTACTGTAGGCTAGGTAGGTAAAATACTGCCACAAATGAGTCTCGGAAAAAAAATGCATCAGACAACCATTATCCTACCAGTAAAGAGTATTTTCAAATAAGTGTGGGTGACAAACTGGTCTTTGACAATTGAATGATTAGTTTTGGTGCCATCAATTACAGTCATAATTTTAATACTTGTATTTTTTTTTCTTCTTTAAAGTTGCTGTTCAGGAGACTTACGGTAACCTTCTAAATCAGTCACATCAATCTCGGGCAAATGAGAAATTAAAGAACCAATATGTGCAGGAGCTGAACAAGGATTAAACAAGGAGTGCCAGTTGAAAAGCTGTGTTTGGAGTGTGATGGAATGTGTGTGTGTGTGTGGGGGGGGGGGGGTGGCGGCTGAGCGGCTGGAGGTTCTTGACCATCATGGTGACCAACGTGCAGATTGGCTTTTGAGTTGAATGGAGGAAGAGAACCTGAATTCTGGCACCTGTCACGTATTTTATGCAATGTATCTTAGTACAGGGAAGGAAAAAGGTGTTTTCAACAAACCTTTATTTTCAGTGCATGAACAGAATACCATGCCATGGTCATTATCTTATCTTTTTTCCATTTATTTTTTAAATATTTCCCTCTTATTATTATGTTTTTACATAAAAAAATAATGGAACAATTTAATATACCTCTATGTTTTTTTCCCCAGAGAGAGCACTCAGCAAGTATTTATAAAGGTGCTGTACAATGTACAAACATTTACATCTACGGCCCCTACATAATGTATAAGATACCACAGGGATTTTCTTTTCTTGTTTTTTTTCCCAAATGAAGCAATGCAAGGCCACAGAATAATGTGGAGTTGAGGTGCAAAAAGGTCAAAATAAAAAACAAAACAAAACAAGAAGACAGTATCCATGTCTACAATAGTTTCCCCCATTCAACCATCCCAGTGATCCTGGTGCTGACTGCCTCATAGAAAGCCAAGTAGTACATTTTAACCATATAATACTTTAATATCAGGTTTTTGTTGCACACCTTTAAAATGCCCACATCATTGACTTTATTGCACATTTGCTACTGTACAGCATTCCCTGATATCCCAGCACTCCCTGATTTACTCATTTAATTATTTTGACTCAGTTTCTTGACCAAATATTTCAGCTATACCCATCCCCACTCACATATTCAATGAAGTCAAATCTCTATCTTTCCTGAGCATCCTTTTTATATCTTTGACATAAATCTGTAGCTCCATTATTCTCCAAATTACCATGTCACATAATGTCACAACAGAAATCAATACATTTGTACCTTTAAGACCCTTGTTTATTCCATTTTGCCCTCATTTCCCCCTTCTCTCCTTTTTTTCTTCCTTATTAAAATTAAACCATAAATGGCGTGACTCAGAAAACAGCATTATAAAAACTGCCACATTGGCTTCAGGAGAAAAAAGATTTTGGATTAAAAGAATAGTATAAATAAATACGTGAAAAATAATAAATTAACACATTGGCAGCAAATCACATCACTGTTTAGATACAACTCATGGATGCTGTGTTATGCTACAAGGGCAGATGCAGTGCATTTGAATTCAATCGGCGTTTAAAAATTAGAACATTCAAAACATTCAAATATATATTGTATTTCACCATAAGACATGTTTTGAATAAACATCTAATACAGCGGTTTGCACGCTATCTAAACTCAACAAAATTTTTTTAGACCCTTGACAATCCCAAGCACTGAAGTACATTGGAAAGATGGCAAACGCTTAAATAACATGGTTGAAATCCTTGAAGTATATATCAAAATGTGACATGGCTTAGTACAGCTACATATACCTATAATAATCTACTATCTCCATTAATTACACATTAGTTATCGTAGACAGGGTAAACAAGATATGAAAGCACAAGTTTATGGTCTTTCTGATGGTAACTGTCCAGTGTCTGGGTAAAGTAGTATGTTTTGTGGGTTGCATTAGAAATTCGTCGTCTCATAAAAAATTGGAACATCTACCAGTGATGTGAAGAACCTGTGCAGTATAAACAAAGACAAAAAGGACAGATTGCATGCAATGACCAAAATCTCAGGGGCGAAAAAGAAAATCACTTTATCTCAAGGTGCGATGGAATGACAAAGCCCCTTGATGAAGGTCTCATGAGGACCATCCTGCAGGCAATGGACCCTTCTTTTCTTCTCTGCATATGGATCATTGCAATTTAATGGGTGGAGTGTTGCCCTAATAGTCATTCAGAAACAGGCCTCCTGGAGTGGCACATGTTTAAAAGTAAAGTTTGGGTTAAAAGTAATGTCTGGTGAGCCTCTCTTAGGTATGCCGCACACATGCTTGTCCTCCACGTTGTATTGAAGGAAGGGAAGTGGCAGAGGAGAGCTGCTACATGCCACACATTGTATCGCAAAGAAAGTGATAATACAAATCAGGCTCCATCTGCTCTTGTTACATGGAAGAACTGAGGACAACAATCTATGGACTAATGCTGCTAATATAACCTTGTCCGGCTGGACTGAGGGTGATTTAATATTCTATCACAAAGGGTCGCGAAAGGCTTCTGCTTCAGAGAGGATCTTGGCTGAGCTGGGCACTTTCCAAGGACCAGGGCCGAGAGGTGCCTTTCTGCTCTGCAGGGTGTCTGGGATACTGTTTATAGAGGAAAATGTCTTACTTCCAGCGTCTTTGGAATAAAACAACTTGTCTCCATGAACCTTTGCATCTTTTGGGGAACCCGCTGAACCTGTTCTCCTCTGTCGGCCATTGGAAGTCAGCAGGGACTCTCCTGCATCTTTACATGTGGTACTGTGATCTGGATTTGTTTGATTAGTCTGACTATGTCTTGAGTCTTTACCTGAACTATTTCTGACTGGAGCAGTTTGCCGTGGGTGTCGGCTGTATGATATCCTGTACTTCTCTGCCTGTCTTTCCTGCACAAGGCTGGGCTTGGTCCTTTTTTCTTCAGTTTCTACCCCAGGTCCCTGTCTGCTCTCCGGTCCTTTTAAGGTGTGTCTGTAGGCTGAGTCTCCTAATCCTGGGAGAGGTTCCTGCTGATGCTGTAGGACTGAAGCTTGAGGAAACTTCCTTGGGTTGGTTGGACAAAATTTTGTTCTGTTCCTTCCCACTACTTCTTTTGGTCCCTGGCTTTGATTCTTTTTGGAATTATGATGTTGCTCTTTGGCTTTGAAAAAAAGTTCCTCTGGTTTCTTTGGGTCCCTGGTCCTCTTATAAAATTTCATGCTCTTGGGGGATACTGAAGACAGTGTTTTTACCGGCTCTGCTGCCCACTGAACACTCTCTTCCACTGAGCTTAAGCCCCTGCTGCTGCTTGTATGGGGCTTGAGACCTTTTGGAGTTATATTACTCCAGCTGTGGGAATGTTTCAATTTGCCAGAGTTGGGTGGAGAAACAAAGATGGAAGCCCCAGTTGGATATGAAGGGGAGTGAAGAGATGTATCCGAGAAAAACACTTCTCCAGAGTTGCTGGCAGGTGAAATAACTCTTTGACCATTATGACCTGTGGGAGGCAAACATTGTTACATATAGGCATTACCCAGCCACACATTATGCGTGTATTGAAAATTTAGAAAGAAAAAAGATAAATGTTTTGTGAGATGCATTTTGCATTTTCAGACATGATGCTGAAACATATAGTTGGATATTTAGTTAGTTCTAAAGCTACAGCTAAAGGCTGCAATCCTTCTCTGATCTCTGAATCTTGCTTAGCAGTGGGTGTTTATTCTGACCATTTATGTGCATGTCTGACTTTTGAACATTGTTGCACAAGAAACCAATACACTGCTGAGGACATTTATCAGAATCACAGGTGAATAAAAGGAAGAATTACCAAGTTAAGAGAAAAGAGGCCATAAAAAGTGTTGAAACTGTTAGTGTTGATGTTCAGTGTAGTAGCAAATGGTAGCAGAAGACGCACTACCTGCATCAGAGGCAAGAGGAAAAAGAGCCAGAAGGAAGATGAGTATTAGAAAACAACACAATATGACAATCATATGATTTGATTCAGCGATTATACAAGAAGCATTCCAAAACACATGAATTTACAACAGACAGATCCTTTTTGTGAACACTATTGGCTCTAGTGCCCCACTATAGGTACCGCTGAGTTTTGTGCAGTTAACATTAACACACATTGACACGTCCTACTCAGTGTTTCCAATTGCTGTAAATCAATAACCTTTCAAATAAAAGTTTCATATATTATCTTTCCTTCAACATTAGATCTAAAAAGTAGTTTCACAGTGATGGATGACATTTTTTAAATCGGTGATGTTCAGAGATAGTGATCATATATCTCCTGAAGTTTCATAAGAATTTAATAGACCTAAACTACTTTTTGAAATGATGAAATTGTACCAGCGCATGTCCACAAGATCTGCCTAGTACAGGACATCAAAATTAAAATCTGTGAGGGAAACCTTGGATATGGGATGTTACTTACTGCTCTCTTGAGCCAACCCTGCCCCAGGTCTCAGCAGAAGGACCACTTTACTTCCTCCAGCTTGGATCAGCTCAATAGCCCGTGTATGGGAAATGCCATGTGCCGGCTCTCCATTAATCTCCACTATCTCATCTCCAACCTATTACAAATAAGCAAAGACCTGAATATACAGATCCCAGTAAGGGACAATGCACTAGAAAAGGGATGTGTAGATATGCTCAAAGAATTCTGACAGTTATTGATCAGATTATTGATGATGACCAAGAAAAATGAAATGATCGGGACTGTAGCCGAGCAATGAATTTCTGCTAGAACTGTTGAAATCAAACTTTACAGACTGTTGGATTCTTCTGCTTTATGACATGGAGAATAAAGACACATGACAATAAATGAGCCTAATTTAAAATGCCATAATGGACGTCAAATGACACAACAAAAAGAGGGGTCACCTGGTGTAACATTGTGCTTAAAAAATATGTGTACATGCACCATTAAATCCCAGTATGATGATTACGTGAATAATTTTCCTTGTACAACTAAACCCAATTCATTGATCAAAGTACGCTGAGCTCCACTACAATAGATGATGCTGTGATGAGCACATGAGCATTTGTAGCTCTCTGGAAGCAGGAAAAATCATTTAAGTCTCTGTCCATTTCATGCTTTTTTATACTTTTGATAAAAGATCGAGTGTCACTTTGATGCACAGCTGGTGTGTTGAATTGTTGGTTCAAGAGAAATTCAACTTTGTACAGTTCTGATATTTATTCAGAAAACTGCTATAAATACAGTATCTTGCTAAATGTTAATGTACTGCCAGCCTCACATTAATTATTTAATATGTAATTATGTCATGTTGTAAAGGAATTAATCTGAAGAGGGAAAATGTGCATCCTGCTCTGAATGTAGTCTGTCTCACAAGCACACACCATGCTTTTTTAATTGGAAACGGTAAATTTCAGGATGAAATGGATTAGATTCCTGCTTGATTATGTGTTTGAGATAAACGACAGAGGATACACACTGCATTTCTGTCCTTGCGTGAAGTCAGGCAAGATTGATTCCCACTAGCTGCAGCTTTTTTTCTGTTAGCTCAGTTTTATATTATCCTTCTCATCCTTATATGAATTATGTGATAATTACCCCCATTTATTTCACTTTTGAAATGTGTCAATGAAGATAAGAAGCACCATAGAGATTATAAATGATAGATTATTACATTTTAAATATAAAATATATTCTTTACAGTTAGTTATATTTATGTGATAATTGCATTGCATGTGATTATTTAACTCAGTCTCAGTTTTTGATAATGTAATTTGTACACAGTCCCTATAAGGTTTTTATAACTGCTGTAATAGAAATTAACTTTATAAATGTTCATTATTTGAAAAACTTCTTTTATCACCCTCCCCCCCCAAAAAAAAATAAAAAATAAAAAATAAAAAAGCACACAATGCTTTAAGTTGGCTGCAAAATAATGAGGGCATTCCAGCTTCCTTTAACAAAAATACCACTTTTCCCAGTTCAGTATCAATATTAGGAACAGATCTTAGGAACAGATGCACTCACATGGATCCTCCCATCTAGATAAGCTGGTCCATCCTCAGCCATCCTCAGGATGTACAAACCCATGTTGTACTCTGTTCCCCCTCTCAGACTGAAGCCAAAGCCCCTGGGGCCCCTCTCTAACTCCACCGTCAAACAACCCTGTAAAGCATAAAAGTTAAATTAGATTAAAAGCCTCACATAAAAACAGGCTTACATAATACACTAACACTTACAAAAAGCAAACAGTAAGTTACGACAATAGTTAAAACACATTTCATTTATAAATCAATTCAAATACATTGCAAAGACAGAAACAACATAAAAAAACCTTTAGATCAAATGAATAAGGAATAAAAACATAAACAACAGGCAGAGATTAAGACAATTTCATAGAAGTGTGTTTTGATGACGGTTTTAAAGATGTGGAGTTCAACAGATATTTATTTATTATGGATGCAATCATTTTAATGAGTAGCTACATGCAGCAGTCGTACTCAACAAGTACTTGGTAAGATAGCACAAAGAATCGCTATATTCTTACCTGGTTAGGTCCTGTCACACACAGCGTTCCCTGCTCACTAAATGGAAGAGTTTTGAAATCAGAGCATTTTAGTGCATCCCTTTTTGCCTCCAAATCCTGGGTGTAACTACAACAAACAGCATTTCTTCCAAAAAATATGCCCTGAACAGCCTGATGCAGGCCATGGATATAACATTATGCATTCAAAATCTAGTTCAGTGCAGGAGATTACATTACACACTAAATTCTGCCTTGCATTATGTGCCTTAGACTATACACAATCATTCTTTTACAGTTCCAGCATCTTTAATGAGAAAAACCATCTCATCCAGGGCAATTCCCTGTGGGTTCTTACTGTTCATCCTGCAATCCTGCTGACCTTTGCCCCAGAACTCTGTGCTGAAGAGCCGGACTCTGTTTCGCAGAACTGGTTCCAGATGGGGGCCCCTTGTATTCTAAAATACATTTTAATATTTTTAAGAGGAAAAAAGGATAAGGGAATCAAAACAATGTGTAGCGGCTTTACTTTCTCACTTCCTACCCATAGGCACATACAGAATCAGCATCCTTTGATTTTTATCTTACAATGTGGGAAACGTTCCCCATATGTAAGAGAGCAGTGCCAGCATGTGTCATAAGTCCTTGTTCTAGTGCACTTGTGAAAGCTGAAAAGCTTTTGTGACATTTTGGCATTCAAAAGAATGAAGCCATATACGAGGTTGAGGTCACGTGGATTACTGACTTTTGAGTACCTTCTGACCACTGGCAGAGATTAGTGAAATTCTTTGAAAGACAATGTGAGATATAACATTGGCACCTGGATTAAAAAAAAACAAATTTTGTCAGAAAATAAAAATATAGTTAAAAGCTACATATAACTTATGCTGTAATAAACAGTGGCATGGGTACTTACCATCCTCAGGAACCACAGTCAGGGTGACGACAGTGCCAGCATCCTTGATCAGCTGGACGATGTCACTGTGAGAGAGCTCAATGATAGAGCGCCCATTTACGGCAGAGATGCGATCACCCACGTGCAACAGGCCACAGCGGTCAGTTGGACTGCCCTCGATGATGCGGCCGATTTTATGTGGAATCACTGAAAAGAGGTATTGGAAGACACAGAAATTAATCAAAATTAATTTCATAGCATTCCCAATAATTCCAAATTTCCATCTCAAATTTGAAGTTGACCATATTATTTACAGATGGAGGTGATGCAGATATCTTTCTCATCATTCAAAAGTAACTTAAAAGAAGACCCTCCAAAATTGCAACATTTTAAGAGGCATCCAGTATTGCATTTAGATTTTTGAGAACTTTCATTTAAACCCCTCCTCACAACATATTTTTATAGACTTGTTTGTCCAGCAACGGTGTTCTTTTACCGTCTTTTTATTGTCCTGCTCTATTGCTTTCAATAAATGGGATTTTTCAGCATTTCCATAAAGAGTATTGTGAATTCGTGCACATGGCAAACAAAGCAGCATCTGGGAACTTACCACCATATGGTGGTTTACTCTTGGAGGTGAGGATGACGAAGCCGAAACCTTCATTGTCTCTGCGGTGCAGCGTAATGTCAAACGACTCGTGGTCAAGAGCGCTAGGCATCGGAAGCCGAGGTAGCTTGGGAGAACCATTCAGCAGCACTGGGGTCATTTCCTGAGCTTCTTCCTCTGTTGCTTCTGAAAAGATGTTATGGCTAAAGCATTTTTGCCTATGATTGTGGGTTTTCCCAGTGGGATTCCATGTAATTTACAACAAATATACATGAAATGTCAACAGCATAGTTTCATAAGGCAAATCATTTAACCAACAGCTTTTATTTCAATAAAAAAAGTGGTAAAATACCTAAATTGGTGCAGCTAGTGTTATTATTCCTCACCTCTGTAGATTACCTTCCTGCGTACAGTCAACATTACTTGACCATTCCTGGCTGCATTGGTCATCAGATCCAGCACCTGCTTGTGCGACCGACCTTTCACCATCACTCCATCAATGCCAATAAGCTCATCTCCAGCTCTCAGCTGACCATCTTTCTCTGCAGCTCCGTTGGGCACGATGGCCCCAATGTAGACCTGGGGAAATACATTCTAAAAGAGGGTTAGAACAACAGTATTATATTTCAACCACATACTGAATCTCTCACAAGATTGTTCATAGACTTACTGGCTGTTGTGGACCTTCGCCTCCCAGAACACGGAAGCCAAAGCCAGTTTCAATGTCTCGCTTTAGAAAAACATCAATGTCTTTGGTGTGAGGCTCTGTAGAATTAGTGAATTAGTGATCTGTCATTCATTGAGTACTGTTGAATGGCATGGAAGCAGATGAAAAACTGTGACTTTAAAATTTCCAGGTCGATGCTTACGTCTGCTTTCCAGAAGAGCTTTGGACTTCAGGTACATTTCCGCCGCCTCTCGTTTAAGGGAGTCAGCACCAAATTGGGTAGTTGTGTCGTTGTCATAAGGCAGCACCTGGGGGGCCAAGTCTGTGGTAATGTCCAAATTCTCTGTGCTGGATGTCATTTCCTGTCTCTAAATTGAAAGATATACCCAGAACAATCACACTCAACATGTAGCTATACATTGTTTCTATTTAGTATATTAATTTGGTTTACTTTGCATAATAAATGTTTTATTTTAACAGTCATAACTGCAAATTTACACAAAGATGTGGACCATCAGGACATAGTTGTGTTTCAGTGTTTACACCCAGTAAAATGCAAAGCATTTGTCTGGGGTTTTCTTTTCTGTGCAAGTCTCGATGTAAAACAACTGTTTTTGTTCAGTCAATATATGGAGCCACATAAAATATTACATTTTTACACTTCCATGCAAATTTCGTATTACTGGTGCGGCCAGAAAGTTTTCAGACACTGTCACTTTTTCCACAATTTGTTGTGTTAAAATGGATGGATAGATGGATAGATGGATAGATAGATAGATAGATAGATAGATAGATAGATAGATAGATAGATAGATAGATAGATAGATAGATAGATAGATAGATAGATAGATAGATAGATAGATAGATTCAGAGGCATGAGATAATTTTTTTGTCTGTAGATTACCCAGCATTGCATTTGAAAAATCCAAGAACTTAAATAATTTGGGAAATTATCATATTTAAATAAACAAATAAACAAAAAATTTAAATAAAAAGAATGCAGTGTTCTTTTATTTTATCCTGGCAAAGTTTCTTTTTCTATTTTCAGCAACCTCATTCATTTTAATAAACTGTCCATGATTGTTTTAAGATCAGGCTTGAATGATTGCGGTGAGCAACCAAATGATTGTTATTCCCACGTTATGGTTTTGCAGCCTTGACTCACTTGGGTATGCCTTCTGGCGGGAGGGCGAGCCCACTGACAATGGCTTAGCTATGAGGGCAGTCAGGAGACGATGTGTTTGTGATCTTTTGGTTTTTATTTTTCTGAAGGGGGGGTTGAGAGCAGAGGTCAGAGTGGTGGTATTGAGGTTGTATCTGTTTAAGATTGATACCAGGGCACTAGAAGCATACCTGTCCATACCTCCTCCCCTCATTTGTAAATCAGTATTAAATGTTATTAACATGTGTTTTGTCTGTCTGCCCATCCCTCCCTCTGTCCGTCCGTCCGTCAGCCTTCTTTGATGCTCTTGCTTATTCAAGGGTCTTCCATTAGTTTTCTGCTGTAATGTATGCTATATACATAAAGTATATTAGACTAGAAGAATAAGAGAATATTTGCTTTGTTTATATTTTTATCCATTTTATTCATAATGCTGTGTCTGGACAGTCTGCACCCAAGACGATTAAAGGATAATGTGGCTTATTATGTAAGCAGAGCACCCAACGGCGATGTATAAAACCCCAACAGTAATTTCAGTTCTCAGAAATGCTTATTTCTTTACTTTGAATTCCTTGAAATGTTTTGAAAGTTATGTGCCTGGCTTCGAATATTAAATAGAGTAAGACAGACAAAAGACTTTGTCGCTTTGACAAGTCACGTGACATTCATGTACAAAGGGTAACTTTCTTTATCTAAAATGGCTGCATTAATAACACCACTGCATCTAAATAGAGGCTCATCCTAGCTTTATTACCACAGCAGTCCCCTGACAATAGCACTAAGAATGCTGATAATGAAAGGAAGCAATTAATACTAAAAGACAGTGTAGAAAAACACAATCTATATTTATTACCACCATTTAGAGGCTTACCAAATAAGCTGAAGGTCAAAATGTTTTGAAAATTAACAGCATAAATCCCTTTGGGGAATAATAATGAAATAGGAAGGATATGGTTCTACTCACAGGCTTTAGATTTTTCACAGGTGATGTTTGACCTATGGACAAAAACACACAAGAGGAAAATGTCAATACTTTTTTTTGCACGTGTGATGTGTGAGCAGCAGTGTCTGGAACAAAGTCCAGCAGATGGCAGTGCCTCACTGACTGAGATGCCACAGATCTGGTCATAAGCAGCAAACAGGGTGCGGAAATCAAGCGTTGTGCTCACTCAAGGATGCTCCATTAGGCAAAGTACTATGCACCCATGTCAGATTAAAGATACATAGAGAATATAATGGCTATACATGAGCAGAATACATGGAAGCCTAGGGCCTGGCTAAAGCAGTGGGTTAGGGTATTCAAAATCCATGCATATAATTTGCTGCACATGACACCCACACTTTTTATCTCAAAGCACTTGCACTGTTCCCTACAGATCATCTCTTGAAGCCCCTTCTCTCCACCAAGCCACCCCTTCCCACTTCCACACAGAAAATTAGCAAACACTACTCTGGAGCCCACAGGCCTGTGTGGTTGGACCAACAAGTCCAATGAAGGGTTAATGGAGCCTGATGTAAAAGGAGAGACATAGCAGTATGCTCATGCTTCACTGCCAAATTGCCAATCCAACAGTTGTCAAAGGCATTAAAACATGTGCTGCAGGCCCACCTGAAACACACTTTCTGCCCCCCCCCCCCAAACCACCACACACAGACACACATACACAAAGAGAAAGAGGGAGAATGATCATCCTAGCAACCATTCTCTAAAGTCAATGGTTGACAATGGTATTTGATTAGCCCGACTAGATCGTGCTGTATTTCATCCCCGAACAGGGTAATGGCGTCATTGAGGGTAAACTATGCTGGGTGTTCTGCAGATTTATGAGGAAGGGTGTGGTGTAATTGTGAGGTGGAGGACCCCAAGGACCTTCCCTTTGTAGACATTTAACTGCAGTTTTTTAGGTTGCCATGGTTGTAGAAACATGTAGAAATTGCCGGTACTTTTTTGATGATTAAAGCCAATCCAGGGGTTCATGGACTTACACAGTGCATCCCTGGGGGCGCGGAGAGAGATGGAGGAGACATCTGAAGGGTTCACACCCTCCCTCTTCATTATGTAATTCTTGCTCTCCATCTTGTAATCAACTGCATTATGCCAAAATGACATTTATAATTTTTAAAGTAGGACCATGTGAGAAGAGTGTGAGATACACAGTTTGTGTTGTGACCAAGACAAAACAGCGAAACTGGAAGTACAACTAGAGTACGTGGGCTGCGGGACAGACTTCAAAAGAACGGCTTTTAAACTTTTTCTTTTTGTCATTCACTTCCTCCTCTACCAAAACCCTGCAAAGAACTTAAGAGAAGGACTGCACCACATAAGCTTTTGTTCTTTTTATCTTGAGATTCGAGCAAGATTTCTTGCTGATCACAGGGAAAAGGGAATTTCAACAGAATACAATACATCAATTAGATTTTCTAAATTCCTTATTTTAAACAAAAATCTATATAACTGCAGGTCAGCAAGGTGGTGAAGTGATTGGCTCTATCACCTCACAGCAAGAAGGTTCCGGGTTCGGATCCCTTTGGGGTCACAGACGAAAGCCATGCATTTGTGGGAAAGGTGAATCGGAATTCCGAAATGATTCAGAAAATTTCCCGTGGCGTAAATATGGAGATGAATTGTTGTTCGACCTGTATGTTGGCTCTGCAGTGAGCTGGAGATGGGCCTAGGGGGTACTCCAACCAAAGGCAGCTGGGAGGTGCTCCAGCCCTCCCATGTGGAAAACGGTATAAGACGGATTAATGGATTGATTTGGCCGCAATTGTTTACTTCTAAAAACTCAAAACTGTTTTTCATCTGACAGAATCTTGAGCATCTTGGTTTGGCGTAAACTATTGTTTTTATAGCCAATTAATTGGATTTTGCATTTATGTTGGTTAACATTTGGCATAGAAAGGAATTTCAGCAGAGATTTGTTCGCAAAGGTCTTGACACCTTGGTATAGTCAGAATGAGGTGTGCCATTTTGTCTGCAACAGCACACAGATGTGCAGGTGGATCTACTAATCTGGCTGCAGAAGTGACTATTTACATGCACAGTGGCTGTACACAGTCTTCTCCTACCGTACGGTGTGCATGCCTAATTACATCTCTACCTCACCTCCTGTCAGTATCAGCACGCTGACATCACCTCCCAGAGTGACTGTTGAAATTGTATTGATGTTAGCAGCACATTAAAATGACATCAATGAATGAGAATTTAGAGAAGCCAAAAAAAGTTTATTTTTTCTTTTTGTAAATAAGTGTCTATGTTTAGATATATAAACTCACTAAACTAAATGCCGAATGGAAAAGGATGACATGTAGCTTTTCATACTCTGAGAAAAACGAAGCATTTAAAAGGTCTGACAGAAAGACTCTCACCCCCTCGCAGTACGATGACGTTGACCTCACTTCCCACTGGCAAGTCTTTCAGAATGTCCACCACTTGAGCATGACTCAGCGTTTGAACATTTTGCCTGTTGATCTCCTTGATGACATCACCTTTCTGCAGGCCACGACACCACTGGGCATCAAGGATCATCTTCACTTTTTGGCCAAGCGGGCAGTCAGCAATGGCAAATCCAAATCCTCCGGGCCCTTTGACTAGAGGCACGCTTACCAGCTCCGGGTTTAGCATTGAGGTGGCCACCTCACCACAGTCTCCCTGTCTTCCATTGGGAATGGCTGCCACAACAGGCCGCCCACTTGCATCCACAGTGACATAGTGGAGGTCCTGAGAAGAACCATGCAGGACGTCCCCTTTCACAAGCAATGGCTGCCCATTGATGAGGGGCACAGCCGTTACCACCTCCCCACCGTGCAAGGCCTGCTGTGGTTGGGAGGCTGGGGGCGGAGGAGGAGGTGGAAGTGGGTCATCGTTGTTGAGATCCACATCTGGAGGAAGGGGATAGCCACGGCACAGAACCATATCCACATACTGGTTGATAGGAATGGACTGGAACATCTGCACCACCTCTGGATGTGTTTTACCCAGCACACACATTCTGTTAATCTCAACAATGACATCACCTAAAACAGAGGGGGAAAAAACTTTTAAAATTGATTTTCAAATTCTTTTGGAATGCATTTTTTTCCCATAAATTTCAAAAACTACCATAAGCTTATACATAAATTATCTTAAAAACAGGCCTGTCAGGTGTCTTCTTACAGAAATGGATAAAAAAGGAAAAATCTATACAATTATTAAAGACAGTGAAAAGTATAAAATAATACTCAACTTGCTTTCAAAATACAAAAGATGGTGGCATTGATGTTCAAAGCAATAGAAAATGGACTGCACTTAGTTACATTCCATCATTTTTTCTTTGGTTAATGGAGCTTTTCTCTTAGATATCAATTTGCTCCTCACTGCCTTTTGAAAATTCCTGCTTTTATATTTTTGATACCCCTGAACCACTGAACAGAACAGCAGCCAAATAACTTCTCTTTTTGCCCAATGAAAAAATACAGGTGGTGGGTTATAAGAATAGCAACAAGAGCGGAAACATCTTCAAACCTGTCATCAAGACGTGGTTTGTAAGGAAAAAAATGCGCAAAAAGTTTCTATAGCTATGAGTTAAGGTTAAGTGAACACTACTTCTGAGGAAAAACCTCAACTTCAGATGTTTCTTGAAGGGCAATGGGTAAGATAAAAAACAAAATCTGTTAGTTTGTGCAGTATATTTATTTTCCATGCTGGGGTTAGGTAAATTGGTGACCTGACATTTTTCTTATGAATGTAAGCATGTATGGATGTTTGTTCTAACCCTACAGTGAGCTGGTGACCTATCCAGGGTGTACCTCTCCTCTCATCCAAATGCAGCTGCAATAGATCCCAGCCCCCTACGTGCCCACTAAGGAATAAAGATAACAGATGGACAGAATTTTCCAAATTTATTCTTACTATTTACGTCTTCAATTTCTTGTAGGAATCAGTATCTAGTGCTAACTATTAGGTTTCATGATTTGGCTCCATTAGAGTCCATTAACACTTTTATATTTGTAGAGATTCCGCTCACCAGATCCCATCTTGTTGTCATGGGCAGCGGGGCCGTCGCTCAGTACGTTTTTCACCTGCAGGAACTCGTCGATTCGGTCGCCTCCAATGATAGTGAAGCCAAAGCCCTGTGGGCTCTTTTTCAGTGACGTGTGGTACAGTTCTCCCTCCAGCTGTGTGGGATCAGACGTGAATCCAGATGTGCCCCGTTTACCTGCAGAACACACACATGGGCTTGGTGTATGTGACATGTACATTTAATCTTGGTCAAAAATTTCACAAATGAATCACTGAGTTCTGTGCTTTTGTTGTCTTTTCTGGTTTAAATCCAATATTCAAGCCTAGACAAGATGTTCATAGTCAATGGACAGACATATTCTCAAATGTATTGACTAATTTAAATTTAAATCAATGAGATTGGGCAATCAAAAATCACAATCTACTAAAGCACAAGTTATAAATACCATACTGTATTTTAGTTTATTGTAATTTTAGATGTTAGTTTTTAATATTGTGCTAGTATTCCATGGAGTGCAATTGCTTTTGGTGCCATTTTCTATCTTAATATATGTTAATTGTTATTAAATTTGGCTCAGATTTGAGTCAGTTACGATCAATCTTAGTTTGTTTGTAAATAATGTCAACAATGCTTTATATTACAGACCGAACACGAGAGGGTAAAATTTAAAGTTAATAAACTTTCCAAGAAACTTGTCAATTAAAAGTTCTAAAAATAGAAGCTCAAGATAATTGAGCTTTGTCTTTCTTAATTTTTGTGCTTAAGCTAGATTTTAGTTATTAATATACCACTACAGTATATCCCTTTCTAGGTCATGGGGAGGGTGCTGCAGCCTCTCCCAGCTGCATACTTTTAATATATCAAGAGACATTCAGGCTTTATCAAATCCAATAAATTTCTCCAAACAGGCCCAAATAATAAATGTTGATCACTAAAGGCAGCACTTTAGTGATTACCCATGTCTAAACTAAATTTCAGTTGTACATATTTTCTAGCATATCAACATGAAAATTCAGACCTTTTCCATTCTCATTTTATGAGAAACAATAAAATGGCAGGTATAAACTAAAATGTTAGTGTCCAATCTGTTTTCACTGAAATAGAAATGTGCACACAACTACAATTTTTTTTTAAATTATTTTTAACTCATCCTGTAACTGCTGATGTTATTCCCTCTAACTACAGTACGTTCAAATGAATTCAGAGGCAGGTCTGCTTAGTCAGAAAACATCCACTGCAAGGGTAATTTATCACAGTACACAGAACTGCAGATGTCCACATGGCAGCACAGATAAGTGAAGAAGATAAGTGCATTTGTATAATCACATACAAATTGCTTGATAAATACAAACACAAAATGTTTTCTCTAGCATCCCGAAATAAATATTTCTCTGTGGGTGAAGTCAGGGAGGAAATCAAAGCGCAAATGCCGAAGCTGAATTTTAGAGACTGACCATTTAACCCATCTGATCCACTAAATAGTGGCTTTTTCTCAATCTGGGAATGACATTTCGTTTTAGCAAAGCATTTTTCAGCACGTCCTCGCCTTACACAAGTTGCAACAAAGACAACAAAAGACTCCCAAAAGTCCAGATGAATGACATTTCCTGAGGAAAAGGATAATTTAAAGCATCTTGATTAATTTTGATAAGTCTGTCCTTTTTCAACACTTCCATAGTGAAGAAGATATTAGTCAGGCAGCTCTGGGGACACAAAGTTGCTTTAGTAAAGATCATAATAGTGGTGACCTCCAACAATCTAAAAATGGAAACTACACTGTGATTTGTAATTGCAGCGCTCAAAGTACAGACCTCTCTGATTATGCTTGGTCTTTGTCACTGCTATTCTGCACAATGCAACACACTCGGACACATACACCTATCAGGTGTCCGTCACCCAAGTGGCAACAGTCATTCCAGAAGCTTTTGTTGAATCTTTGGCAGAGGTGTGGAAACATTTTACAATGTACGATCATTTCATTGTAATGAAAAAGCTGATGCATCAAGCCATACTTGTCTCTAATTACGAGTGTCTGAGTATCTGTCTTTCTGACATTTTGGCCAAAATTAGTTTAAGTGCATTTTGAGTGCAGCCTTGCATAATACAAAAGTAGGAGAAAAGACAAATATAAAGTGTAACATAGCTGTAGAATATCCATACAATAACGCAGCCAATAAATAACTGGCATCCACAACTTTGCAAGTTTTTCCAGATTTTGACAGATAGAAATTGTTCCAAATTGTTACCCTTGTATTATTTGCCCCTTCTTTGAAATTACGTAGACAACCAATATAGAAATTTGTTTACTACCTTTTTTGCAGTGAAACCTCAATTTAAACATGCAAGAGATACAGAGGAAATAAAAACAACCCCCATCCCATATGCTGGTGGGACATATTTGTCACACTTTTAGACGACACCAAATAACTTACAGCTGTGCCACCCATATAAGTGATCTTTATTAGAGAGGAAAAAGATGATAGAACTATCTTCCTCACCAGAATTTGTAGTATAGATAGCAAAAGAAAGGTTCAATTTTTTATATTTATAATTTGATATAATTAACACATTTTAAACTGTACATTATTGGAACCTGTGGCTAGTCCTCTGTGGCTGGATATGTTGGAACCTTTAAAGCCACAGAAAATGCTTTATCCTTTAACCGATAAAGGATACAAGTGTAGTTCTATCACCAATAACGAGTGTCTGAGTATCTGTCTTTTTGACATTTTGGCCAAAATTATTTTAAGTGCATTTTAAGTGCAGCCTCACATAATACAAAATTGGAGAAAAGGAGAAATATAAAGTGTACCATAGCTGTAGAATATCCCTACAATAATGTAACTAATAAAAAGCTGGCATTCACAGCTTGGCAAGTTTTTCCAATAACAGATTTGACAGATAGAATATCCAAATTGTTAACCTTATATTATTTATAGAACATTGTCTGTGGTGTTTATGTTACCTTTGGAAGATGAGGCTGCAGCCGTCTCCTGGCTCAGCTTCTTCTTTGCCTGCAGGACTGGATTTTCAAACTGGGTTTTCTGGTTGATATGGCTGCAACATAGAGAACTCTGATTTACTGAGCTGCCTTCAAATATTCTTTAATTAATTATAGATGCACCTATAATAAAAACATTCATACAGATGGTGTACAGTGGAGGCTGGATTGCCTTATATTCATGTAAGGAAATATGGATGCTTTTAGCATTTTAAGAAGGTAATGAGCATATATGACTGCCAAAATGGTATCCTCTACACAACAAGATAAACAGCCTGGGCCGTATTTGCAAAGAATCCTAAGACTAAAAGTAGCTCCTAGTGACAGATTCTAAGTAAAACCTTACAATTCTTTGAATATTAAGATTTTTCTTCAAATTTTCCCTTGGTAAGGTAAAAGCTTTTCACAAAGCCTCTTTGTCCTTGGCTCCTATGTTGAAAAATGGTAAGAGGATGGAGGAGGACTTTTACAAAGCCTAAGAGTGCCCCAAACAGACAAGATGACAGAAAGAGAGAGGGGAAGGAGAGATATACTTTGAACATTTAGGAGTTCTTTTTTTCACTTTCTTGACAGCTTCATCGCTTTTAGGATCACTGCCTTGGATGGTCCGCCAGCTAATCGCAAGGCCCTATGTGAGCAATTGTGTGTTCGGTACCTTGCTTAAGGGTACCTCGCCATTGCTCTGAATGTGTTCTGGCCCCTCCCACTACTACCAGAAATCCTTCCGTGTTTTGTCTGCACTGGGTCTTGAACCAAGATCCCTCTGAACAGTGAGAACTGTTCGTCCATAGCACCTTTTGCCTTTGTTTGTCCATTTGCTCGTTGTTTTGGTTACTCTGCAGAATCAAACTGTTTTTACAAGGAGGGCAGCAATCACTGAAAGTAATGGCTGCATCCACAATGATATCATATAGATTAAGTAGTAAAATTAACAGTATAAAAAGTAAACATAAGAAGTAAATAATATAATAATGTGAATGAGGTACGTTCAAATTTTTTGAAGCTGTGGAATAATTAATTCTTCTATTTAGTTCTATGATTGCTCCTCTGTGAACCTTATCGTGGTGGAGGAGTTTGGAGTTTGAGGAGTTTGGTGGAGGAGTTTGCGTACCCTAATGAGCCTGGGAGCTATGCTGTCCGGGGCAGTTTGCCCCTGGTAGGGTCTCCCAAGGCAGATTGGTCCTAGGTGAAGGGTCAGACAAAGAATGGTTCAAGACCCATCATGGAACATCTAAAAGGGAAGCCGCATACCCAGCCCGGAGGGTTACCGAGGCCCCACCCTGGAGCCAGGCCTGGGGCTGGGGCTCGATGGCGAGCGCCTGGTGGCCGGGCCGGGCCCAGCCCGAACCAGCTATGTGGACACTCCCGTCTCCAGTGGACCCACCACCCACAGGAGGAGCATGAAGGGTCCGGTGCAGTGTGGATTGGGCGGCGGACTAAGGCAGGGGCCTTGGCGGTCCGATCCTCGGTTATGGAACATGGAACGTCACCTCTCTGGCGGGGAAAGAGCTGGAGCTTGTGGGGGAGGTTGAGCGTTACCGACTAAATATGGTCGGCCTCACCTCCACATATAGCGTCGGCTCAGGAACCCAAGTCCTTGAGGGGGGTTGGTCACTCTTCTACGCTGGAGTTGCTCAGGGTGAGGGACGGAGAGCGGGGGTGGGCTTTTTGCTTGCCCCCAGACTCTCTAGTTCGACGTTGGGGTTCTCGCGGTTGAGCGAAAGGGTTGCTTCCCTGCGCCTTCGGGTCGGGGAACGGGTTCTGACGGTTGTTTGTGCGTATGCACCAAACAATAGTTCAGAGTACCCGCCCTTTTTGGAGGATCTAGGACGGACGCTGGACAGTGTCCCAACTGGGGACTCCATCATGCTGCTTGGAGACGTCAACGCTCACGTGGGCAACGACAGCGTGACCTGGAAAGGCGTGATTGGGAGGAACGGTCTGCCCGATCAGAACCAGAGTTGTGTTCAGTTATTGGGCTTCTGTGCTAGTCGCAGTCTGGCCAAAACTAACACCATGTTTGAACATAAGGTTGTTCATCGGTGCTCTCGCGGCCGCGACAGTTGCGTTGGCAAAAACTCGGCCATGGGAGGAGTTCGGTGAGGCTATGGAGGAAGACTTTCGGTCTGCTCCAAGAAGATTCTGGCAAACTGTCTGGCAACTTGCCCACACCGTGTTAGGTGTGCGTGGGGAGCTGCTGACGTCTCCTGGGGCAATTATCCGGCGGTGGAAGGAATACTTCCAGGAGCTCCTCAATCCTACCAACACGTATCCTCAAGGTGGAACAGAGTCGGATAACCAGGAGGTGGACCATCTAATTTCCGGAGCGGAAGTTGCCGAGGTAGTGAAACAGCTGCCCGGCGACAGAGCTCCGGGAGCGGATGAGATCAACCCGGGGTATCTTAAGGCTCTGGATGTTGTAGGGCTGTCCTGGTTGACACGCCTCTGCAACATTGCGTGGACATTGGGGGCAATGCCCTTGGACTGGCAGACCGGGGTGGTGGTCCCTATTTTTAAGAGTGGGGACCAGAGGGTGTGTTCCAACTATAGGGGGATCACACTCCTCAGCCTCCCTGGGAAAGTCTATGCCAGGGTGCTGGAAAAGAGGATTAGACTGATAGTCGAACCTCTGATCAAGGAGGAACAATGCGGGTTTTGCCCTGGTCGTGGAACCACGGATCAGCTCTTTAACCTTGCTAGGGTGCTTGAGGGGAGTTGGGAGTTTGCCCAACCAGTCCACATGTGTTTTGTGGACCTGGAAAAGGCTTATGACCAGGAACATCCTGTGGGGGGTGCTCCGGGAGTATGGGGTGGAAGGTCCCTTGATAAGGGCTGTCCAGTCCCTGTACCAAAGGAGCAGGAGATTGGTCCGGATAGCCGGTTGTAAGTCGGACTTGTTCACAGTGAGGGTTGGACTCCGCCAGGGCTGCCCTTTGTCACCGGTTCTGTTCATAACTTTTATAGACAGAATTTCTAGGCGCAGCCGGGTAGTGGAGGGTGTCGAGTTCGGTGGGCAAAAGATCTCGTCGCTGCTTTTTGCGGATGACGTAGTTCTTTTGGCGCCATCAAACAGGGACATCCAACAAATGCTGGGACGGTTCGCAACCAAGTGTGAAACGGCAGGGATGCAGATCAGCACCTCCAAGTCAGAGTCCATGGTCCTCGCTCAGAAAAAGGTGTGCCTTCTCAGGGTTGGGGAGGAGGTCCTGCCCCAGGTGGAGGAGTTCAAGTATCTCGGGATCTTGTTCACAAGTGAGGGTAGGATGGAACGGGAGATCGACAGGCGGATCGGAGCGGCGTCAGCAGTGATGCGGGCACTTAACCGATCCGTCGTGTCCGCAGGGTGGCCGGGCTCAGCCTTAGAGATAGAGATAGGGCTCAGCCTTAGAGATAGGGTGAGAACCTCGGACATCCGGGAGGGGCTCGGAGTAGAACCGCTGCTCCTCCACATCGAGAGGAGTCAGTTGGGGTCGCTCGGGCATCTGGCTAGGATGCCTTCCGGATGCCTCCCTTTAGGGGTGTTCCTGACATGTCCCACCGGGAGGCGGCCTCGTGGCTGGCCTAGGACTAGGTGGAGAGATTACATCTCTCGCCTGGCTTGGGAGCGGGTGGGATTTCCCCTGGAAGAGCTGATGGAAGTGGCCAGGAAGAGAGCTGTCTGGGCATCCCTCCTGAAGCTGCTGCCCCTGCGACCCGGATCCGGATAAGCGGGAGAAAACGAAACAAAACTAAGTTCTATGATTGGTTGATGTCACTGCCCATTACTGAATAGTATTGCATTTTTATTGTTTTGCTTTGATTGTCCAATCACAACTTTTAAAAGATTCGTCCCAACCAGGTCAACCACACCTCCTCACTAAACTCCTCATTTGCTCTGGAGTTGCTGTGAAAAACTTCCTGAATCACTCTTAGGAGCTCTCTGTGAGGACTCTGAGAATATCTATGAATATGGGCCCTGATGTCCTGCCGGTGCAACAACAGCTAGAAACCGCTCCAAATTGCTTCTCTTCTTTCTGACTGCATTCTCCTCCCTTTAGTGCACTGTAGTCAAAATATCTCTATTTCTCTTCCCAGTTGAAGATGATAAATGCCAAGTTTCACTGGCTTCCATTACATGTGGGCAATTATACATGACTGAAATCCAAACAGAATCTGCACACACACACACACACACAGTTATAAACCCTTCACATCCTGGTCAGGGCAGTCCTTCAACCCAGACAACACAGATCAAAGTCTGCTATTCTTCTCACCCGTAATAATCATGATAATCTATGCACTACATCCACTAGTGTATTTTTAGAAAGCTTTGATTTATGCTGCCTCACTGCTGTTTCACAGTGCTGAAGTTGCATATATCATTAAATCAATTCAACTTACTCGACATAGTATGTGCCGTACTGTGGGTCATCAATTTCCTCCCAGCCATAAGGTAATTCTGCAAATACAGACTAATAATATGCTTTTGTCTTATTTAATAATTATATATATGTATATATGTGTATATATACACTGCTCAAAAAATTAGAGGAACACTTTTTAATCAGAGTATAGCAACCTACAGTATCAGTCAAACTTCTGGGATATTGATCTGGTCAGTTAAGTAGCAGAGGGGATTGTTAATGATTTTCTGCTGCTTTTTTGTTAATGAAATCTTTTTTGTTAATGAAATCAACAACAGGTGCATCAGAGGGGCAACAATGAGACGGCCCCCAAAACAGGCTTTCCAGGTTGAGGCCACTGATACATTTTTTCCCTCCTCATCTCTTTTGGCTGATTTTTTACTGACTGACTTTCTACTGCTGTAGTTATTAATTTGGCTTGGATCAACATCTCTGTTGATAGTATGGTGTGGTACCTGGACACTACAGAGGTTGCACAAGGAGTCCAACTCCTCCAGGATGGTACATCAATACGTGCTGTTGCAAGAAGGCTTGCTGTCTCCCTGCGCAGTCTCAAGAGCATGGAGGAAATTCCATGAGGCAGGTAGTTACTCCAGGAGAGCTGGACAGGGCCGTAGAAGGTCCTTAAACCCTCAGCAGGATCGGTATCTGCTCCATTGAACAAGGAGGAACAGGATGAGCACTGCCAGAGCCCTACAAAATGACCTACAGCAGGCCACTGGTGTGAATGCTTCTGACCAAACAATTAGAAACAGGCTCCATTAGGGTGGCCTGTGGGCCCGATGTCCTGTAGTGGGCCCTGTGCACACTGCCCGGCACCGTAGAGCTTGGCATTTGCCATAGACCACCAGAATTGGGAACTACGCCACTGGTGCCCTATGCTCTTCCCCGATGAGACCAGGTTCAACCTGAGCACATGCAACAGATGTGAAAGGGTCTGGAGATGCCGCTGAGAATGTTATGCTGCCTGCAACATCATTCAGCATGACCGGTTTGGTGGTGGGTCAGTGATGCTGGTGCAGTGGGACCTGGGTTCCTCCTGGTCCACGACAATGCCCGACCTCATGTGGCTTGAGTATGCAGGCAGTTCCTGGAGGATGAAGGAATTGATACCATTGATTGGCCCCCACGTTCACCTGACCTAAACCCAATAGAACACCTCTGGGACATTATGTTTAGGTCCATCCGGCGCCGCCAGGTTGATTCTCAAACTGTCCAGGAGCTCAGTGATGCCCTGGTCCAGATCTGGGAGGAGATCCCCCAGGACACCATTCCTCGTCTCATTAGGAGCATGCCCCGACGTTGTCAGGCATGCGTACAAGCATGCCGGGGCCACACAAACTACTGAGAATCATTTGGAGTTGCTACAATGACATTTTGGCAAAATGGACCTCTTTGCTGCATACTTTTTTCACTTTCATTTTTGGGGTGTCTTTGATTTCCCCCCTCTATAATGTGATCATTTTCATTTCTATCAAATTATGTGGCAACATTTTGTTACTAATACATCACCTACTTTTTATCAGGAAAGATATTCAAGATCATTCCCCCCCCATTTACATCTGATGTGTTTTCGAAGTGTTCCTCTAATTTTTTTGAGCAGTGTACACACACACACACACACACACAGAATATTTATGTATATTGTATATACAAAGTCCACATACCTCCATCCTCACACTTTTCAGGGGGCTTTGCCTTCTTTGCCAAGCGAGGGTCCAACCATGTGGTCGTCTTTGTATTGTGACTGCAAAGCACAAAGAGCATCCAGTGTAGTGTTAATGTTGATGCCCTTTGTGGAACACAAAATGGACACAAGAAAACTGAAATTGTTGATTAAAGGCTGCAAATAATTAGAAGTAGAAAGAGTTTCAATGCTAAGTGAGCATATGTCCAAGAAATTTTCTTTGGCCGTTGGGGTTGGTACTCCCATTTCAAAATAAAGGACTAAAAGATTAAGAAACTATAAAAAAGCAAAAGTGCATATATTTACATTTTGAGTATGAACAGTTATGGAAAGAGTGACTTATTTACTTATTGAATAAATCAGATTATTGCATGTTAAAAGTGTGGTGTACTGTGATGATATAAAACATATACAATATTGCACTTGAAATTGTTGCATAGCACAGATTTGAAGGGGTCTTGGGAACTGTTCTGTCACTAAGAGCTCTGATGTGCTGGCTAGAGGACAGCACATTAAAGAGCTGGTCTACTGGCCGAGTGGGGACTGACAGGACTTTTCCTGCCCTTCTACCTATCCTGGTGGTACAGTACCTAGAGGGAAGGCAGGAGGATACAGCTGCACCTCCTGTTTGGATGCTGACTTGTCTGTCCCAGAAAAGTATAACAAATGTGGTGTCATCTGCAAAATATAGGAGCTTCACAGAGGAGTGTCAAGAGGTACAGTCATAGGTCGAAGAGTAGTGGGGAGAGCACACATCCCTAAGGGCACACTGCAACTGATCATAAGGGGTCCTAAAGTTAAGGTGTCCAGCTCCCTGTCTGTCAGAAAGATTGTGATTCACCCTACTGACAGGCAGATGTTGGCTCAGACACCTGGGGAAGTTTGAGCAGCAGGAAATCCAGGATTATTGTGATGAGGCCAAACTGAAGTCCACAATTAGAATCCTTTTGTCTGTCAACTTATTGTTTAATTACCTTACCAAGCAAACAGTAGAATAATGTTAAGGTGAAGCAGTACCAGTCTCTCAAAGGAGACTGGTACAGATGTCAGAACAATGGGTTGGATCAGGTGCTAGCTAGAAACAGGAAAAGAGACCACATTAGTCCAATATTGGCTTCTCTACATTGGTTCCCTGTAAAATTCAGAGTAGATGTCCACCTCCTCACATATAAGGATGTTCATGTATTCCACCCTCTTATTTAAATAAACTTATAACTCTTTATATTGCAACCAGAGTGCTCCACTCTCAAAATGTTGCTTACTTGTAGTTCAGAGGGTTACTAAAAGTACTGTATGGGCAGAGCCTTAAACTTTCAAGCCCCAGTTCTCTGGAATGAGCTCCAAGTCTGAATCCGGGATGCAGACACATTGTAAGTATTTAAAAGTAGACTGAAAACCTTCCTTTTAAATAAGGCTAATAAACTAAGATTAACAGGAAAATGCTTTGTTATGCTACTATAGGCTCAAGACTGTTGGTTTCTCCTATAATACGCCTGCACATCTCGCGCTTCCTCCCCTTTCCCCTTCCTTGAAATTTATCTATGCACTCATATCACATAAATGCACATATTACTGCCAGACCCTGTCTTGTTTTCTCTAGTACTGTTGATCCTGGATACGGTCCATCAAGACATGAAAGTCAAGTGGCCAAAAGTTCGATATGAGGACATTTGAAGTTACTCTTTAAGGCAGGCAGATAAAATTCTATCTTCGTGTTTTGTTTTTTTAAATCACTAAAGATCTGGCAATTTTTTTCCTCCCAGATATTGAGTGCTGGGTAATACCTTGTTCACACTTTATGACTTTCAGAGTCACAGGGTCACCATTCTGTTCACAGTCTTGAGGGCTGTGAGTGTTCACACTACATGACTGGTCAGTGATAATAGTGTTCACATTACACGACTTTCCATCCGCAGGTATGGCCAACTGCTTTACTTTTTTCTAAAATGTCTTGTAGCAAAAGCTCACACAAGAGATGACACAGGAAATGTGAAAACGCAATGTACAGGCCGATGTTTTTCATTACAAACATAGACACAGAGCAGAAAGGAGCTGTTCAGGTTGTTTGTGCACTACTCCATAGTGAAAAAAAAAGATGCTGCCCTGCATTACCTCTGCTCTACCCTCATGTCTGCTCTCATTGGCTGTAGCTTTTTTTTACAACTTCCAGACCCGACTGGGTATTCAGCATGCTAGAGATTTACTTCAAGTCAGCATTTCAGAGTCGGGCTGTCACTGATCGCCTGACTGCCATCTTCAGAGTGATCACACTTAACAAGTTTGCCAAGTGGATGACTGCTTCACCCCGATCTAGGGTAGGAGACCAAAAACTAATCAGCAACCGGATGATTGAGCTAAAATCATGTAGTGTGAAAAGTGCATAAGTGGCAAAACTACTATTATGTCCTTTGTCAGTATGATTCTTGCCCTGATGTAAGACCTTGGCCCACACGCCTCCTCACAGACAGTAAAATGTCGCCACATTTGTGACTTCATCCAGGTTGCTGGCTGCAGTTTCAAAGTACTGGTAAATCAATGCAGTTGATCAGGTTTGAAAATCGTTCTCTGATTGTTTATTCCCATCTCTTCTCAGTTTTTACAATATGCTTAACAGAATTTAGTTTGTCTATCCCTTGTGAAAGTAACCATGGATTCCACAAGAGCATAATGTAAGGAAAAGAAGCAAAGACATAAGTACCAAGATGTCCAATCGATGGAATTTAAGATATATGTAAATAACACAAGGATGGGCTAAAAGTAAAGTAGCATGACAACTAAGCATGTTCATGCTCAGGTGGTCTTTGCAGAGAAGAGATGGAGAAAACAACTTAAAGAAAAAAAAATATTTTAATAAGGAGGACACAAAGAAAAATGCCACAGTGGTTTGATTTCTGCAGACTGAAAAGACTTAAAGCTAAATATGAATTAAGCATGCAGGCTCCACTGCCTGTGTGTAAAAAGGCCTCTTGAGGGAGGGTGTGTTCTTATATGGTATAGCTGCACAACATTTTATGCAGCTATTTCAAATACATTATGTTAAGATCAGAAGCACATTCAAATACATCTATATAATATATGCATGTTTTATGTCCTGTATATTACGTATGCACATGTACTCCTTGAATTTGGGGTCGGGGGCACTCTGACAATTGCTGTGCTGGGCTCCGGCAGGGTTGACCTTTATCACCAGTTAAAATCATTTCTAGGTGTAGTCATGAGCAGGAGGGAGTCCAGTTTGGGAACCACAGCATTTCATCTCTGCTTTTTAATGTTGTCCTATTGTCTTCATCGAGCCAGGATCTTTAGCATGCACTTACATGAAAGTGTGACGTATGAAATTGACAAGCCTTTTGGTGCAGCCTCCATGGTTGGTGTACAGCACCATTTTGGTGAAGAAAGAAGAAATTCAAAAGGCAAAGGGCTTGATTTACAGGTCAGTCTATGCTCTCACTCGCATCTATGGTCATAAACGTTGGGTAGTGACCAAAGGACAAGATCATGGATACAAGCGGCCGAAATGAGTTTACTCTGGAGGGTGGTTGGTCTTGTCCTTTATACAGATACAGTGAGAAGCACAGTCCCTCAGGATGAGCTCAAAGTTGCTCCCTCGCATTAATAGTAGTCAGCTGGGGTGGCTCAGGCACCTGTTTTGGTAGCCTCCCTCGGGACGTCTTCCAGGCATGTTCCACCGAGAGGAGGCCGTGAGGAAGACACAGAACAAGCGGGAGAGACTATGTCTCTTGGCTGTCCTGCGAGTGCCTCAGAATCCTTCCGGAAGAGTTGGAAGACATTCCGTGATCCAATAAGCAGATGAATACGAGATAAGACAGGATATTATACATGTATAAAGGCGTTTTATTCAATGCACTCTCTGGCACATCAATCTTTTTGAAAAACACAAACAAAAAAACCCAAACCAAAACTGCTGCTATGTACCCTGATTCAAATCTAACCCCAATGAGTAGACGCGAGCAAACACATTCATCTGTGATTTATTATTTATGAGCTAGAATGCTGGCAAAACTGTATCGAGTATCTTGGAAGTTACTTCCATACAGCTCATCAGCTTTCCAAATTATCAGCTAAAAGCAGGTACACAAATTGTGGTGTGAATCTTTTCATTGTGCCATAATCCATTTCCAAATCATTTTAATTTTATAAGCGTGGAACCATGTGAAATCACTGAAATGCCCAATCACTTAAAACAACCAATATGCCTTTAAGTCACTGAATTTATAATTACCTTTGCAAAAACTAAGACAAGGACATGATTACACAAATACTGAAATACTATAATTTCACCTTTTTGATTAAGTGATAATTTAATGTGGAGATTTATGTAAAATAAGAATTTCAGCAAAAACTGGCAAGATGGTAAATCAACCAAGTTTCTTAGAATGTCCAAGAGAGACAATAGTTTCAAAGTAGTAAAATTTTATATTATATAATTTCATATAAATAAGTCACTCATCTGATTTGGCATATTTTAATGGTTTGAATTTCAGTTGCTGCACCATATAAATTGGTTGGTTTGTGTTATTTAAATGATCATGTGATCCACAGTGCCCATCACTTACTCTATGAAGTAAACCATTCCAGTCTCAGTGTAAGCCATTTCCCAGTTAAAGGGTAGTGGCTCCAGACTGTCATCGCGTGGAAGAGAGCTCCATGTGCGGTAGTCCATCATGCTGCTGGATTGGGTGTAGCTAGGCACCGCCTTCCTCCAATCGGCCCCTTCTTTGTGTTCTGGACAGGTACAGAAAAAAGAAAGTTAAAACAATAGATGACTGAAAAGAGAAAGGATTAGCCTGAATCAACATCTCTGGCCTTACAATTTATCACCTGCTTCATTTGCATCACTTTCTGTCTCTCTCTCCACTTGCATGCGTATGTGTGCATGTGTGTTCGGTAAGGGGCCGTTTTGCACTTGCTTGTGCACACAATTTTAATTGTAATGTCTGCATGTGAATGTACATCCCCTGTGGGTAAGTAAGTCTCAGCAGAATTTCACATCATAAAGAGCTGTTTGAGCCCAGTGGGAAACTTCTCATTGATATGACCGCTCCTTTTTTTTATTTATTTTCTGTTTTTCTATATTTGTAGACATCCCCCTGTAATGAGAGACTACACTACAATATACAGACAACAAAGACTCTCTTAATTCACTTAGAACCTCAACCCTCCACTCAGAATATGATTAAAGGTGAATTAAACACAAGTGTTTTCCATCCTTTCCTTTTTATTTAGCGCTCACCTCCACGCAACTGAGAATAAAGCCAAATTATATAGTTATCACATGGTATATTGAATTTAATCAATTTAATATCATGTAAATGTGTAGCATAGCATGATACTACAGAGTAAATCAGCAGCTTTAGCAAGTGAAAATACACTTTTTTCAAAGCTGATCAAAAATACACATTCTTGCTCTTCACATTTAAAGGTCAGTTCACAGCAGGTTGTGGGCATACTTGATAACAAGGCTTTGATGGGTTATATGTGCTGCAGAGAATAGGGTGGGGAGTGGTGCTTGATAAGGGATGTCTGAGCAGGCAGTCATGGGTCCGTTCACTAAGAGCTTTTTTTTTTTGCTGCCTTTTTCCTTTTTGTAATACCTCAGCCTTAAATCTGCCCATCTATGGCTGGTCTGAGACCAACACAGCTGCAGGCTGTAGCAGAGCAATCATTTGTGACTGCATTCTCTCCATAAAAAGAACTCCTTCATGTCTGGGCATCATTGTGTGATTAATTTCAATAAGGCAATATGGTTGGGTAAGCAGACTTTGGATTACTGTGAATCCTTTGCTCAGTTGAGCAAGCAGCATCATAATCCACGAGAGTGTCTTACATCTACATTAACTTCCAATTCCCTGAGTATAAAAAAAGCCAGGTATAATAAACAATGTGACCTATTTCTCTTTGGGGATTTACTGTAAAACTATAAAAACATTTTTTGATTTAAAAAATCTCTAAACAACTAGCAAATACAACATCTGCATGACAAAAAGACACAGGTAACATTCTGTACTTGATATTTACTGACCAGGCAATCCGTTCACCAGTGGTGGCCTTTCATCATCATCTTCCTCCTCTGGGACGGTGCTGTCCTTCCTGTCCATCTTGCTGACTGAGGTGGTGCGTTTCCTGGGGACTTCACCGCGGTAATCTTCGTCAAATAGCATCTGATCCACTAGGTCAGGCTGTACCAGGTTTGGTTCTGCAGGAGGTTTCGGGGTGCCATAATAGTTACCTTTAAGTAATAACAAAAACAACCTCATCAGATATTTCTTTCTTTCAATAAGCCCACATCCAGGGTTCTTATCTAATGGCAGCATCACAGGTCATGACACATAGAATTATATTTTAAATTACTTGGAATCTGCATGTCTCAGATGTCTTTGGGTCAGAGGTGGGATATACCCTGGACAAGTCGCTAGCTCATTGCCGGGCTAACAACCATTTATACTCACATTCACACCACAATGGGATGTGCTTTGGAAAGCAGCTATTGGGGCTCCAGGGTTCCGGGTTGTGTTTGGTTTTTCCTGCAGGGGTGTGGAGGAGTCATTATTGGCAACAGCTGGCGCTGCAGGCAGGCGCACCTGTCAGCAATTTCCGTCAGGAAACCTATTTAAGGAGGGAGCGCCTGCCTACCAGCGTCAGAGTGTTTTGGGGGTGGTCCCCTGCTAGTTTGCGGTCTCCATGCTGCTTTGCTGGCATAGGACGCGCGGGACTTGACTCCTGTGTTGGCTCCGCTCTGGAGCTCTTGGTGTGCCCTTAAAGATCAGACGCCTGCTTACCTGCAGTCCAGGAGGACTGCCATTTTGAGTTTGCTAAATAAAACCTATTTTTGGACTCTTTATCACTGCGTTCTTGCCTGCTTTCAGGTCCTGAAGAAACTCAACCTTAACAGCAGCTCTTGCTAGAAAAAGCAACATTGTGTACATTTATCTAAGCCATGTTCAAAAGGGTCATGTCACCTTTTACGGAAAAAATGTTGGGAATTTTCCATCTTAGAAACGTTAACATTTAGATTTAGCATCTAAATTTAACATTTAAGGTTCAATTTGGATTGAACATTTAGATTTAGCATTTAGATTGAACAAAGGGTTAGATGCTAAATCTAAATGTTAAATCTTAATCCATTGGGTTCAATTAAATGTGTCACTATTTTATATATTTCAAAGATAGCAAATTTTTTTTAGCATTTCTTTAGACTGTGGGAGGAAGTGGAAGTACCCAGAGACATAGGGAACTTCCATGGATTCAAACCCCAGACATTTTGCTGTGAGGTGACAGTGCTTACCACTGTGCCGCCATAATTTTGGTCACATAAATTGTCACATGACCAGAGCTGTTCACTTCGTGTTTGCGCCAAGAGAAGAGGATGGCGGCAAGAAAGCTCCCACAGAAAAGGTTAGTAAAATATGTTAACATAAAGATAGGACATAGATTTTTGGTACACATCATGTTTAAGGTGTCTAGTATTGATATATGCATTTGCAATTACTCAACTTTGTTTAATGTGGTCATAGAACTCACAAACATGTCACTGGCAACAATAGTGACCGGTGGGATAACCCATTGTATCTACATGCTAATACACATAGGCTAACTGTTCTAGCTTACTTTCTGCTGCTACCTAACTTTGTACCTAATTGTACACACAGACACACACACACACACGACTAGCTAGCTAATTAATTCTACCTAACTTTCCACACATGCACGCACACACGCAATTACAGGTAGGCACACACACGCACACCACACACACACGGACCCCAGGAAGACTAGCTAGCTAACTACCAAACTTTCTGCTGTGTTTTCTTTTAGATTTACTTTGAGTCAAGTTCTTGATTTGTTGGATCAAGATGAGTTCCCAGACAAGGCATGCAGCATTGCAATCATCCCTCAAAATGAAAAAGATGCTGTACTCAGTGATTGTGACAGTGATGGTTCGGACATGGACTATGAGGGTGAAACCGGTCATTTGCCAGCAAGGCTGTTGAATGCATATGCAGAGGTTATGCAAACAGAACATGATTGGAATGATGGCCTCCCCTTCACCACACCCCCTTCCCTTGTTCCAGCTCCACCACCTCCTGCCATAACAATGAAGGCCAGCTAGAAGACGCAAGGGCCTCTAAGCGCCAAAGGGTTCAGGCAAGTCAGCCAGAAGAACCAAAGGCAAAACTGCAAGTGGTCAAAAATAAAGATAGAGTATTTAAGCGATCCAAGAGGCCTTCCACTGCTGTTATTCCAAAATACACAGTAGACAGACCGAATGCTGCAGAATGTGTAAAACAAAGCTGCTCCAACCCAGTGGATGTTTTCTTACTGATGTATCCACCCACCCTGAGAGAGATCACAGTTGAAATGTCCAACCTCTATTCCACCCAGACCAAGGGAAAGCAACTGAATCTAAGTATGGATGAGCTCCTAACCTTCTATGGGATCCTAATTGCAAGTGGATACAGCTCTGTCCCAAGAAGACACATGTACTGGTCAGTCGACAATGATGTACACAATGAGAGCATTTTAGGTGCAATGCAGAGAAACCGCTTTGATGATATAATGGCCTCAGTTCATGTGGTTGACAACACCAAGATCACTGATGACCCATTTTTTTAAGGTTAGACCCATCTTCTCTGAGCTCAATCACTCATACAAAATCATGCCATTTCATGAATGGCTGTCAGTGGATGAGAGCATGATCCCATACTACGGCCGACATGGATGTAAACAGTTCATCAAAGGCAAACCAATTCGCTTTGGTTACAAGGTATGGAGCCTCACCTCATCCAGTGGATACATGTACCACATGGAGCCATATTGTGGATCACACACTCTCCTCCCAGAGACAGGGTTGGGTCAGGGACCCAGTGTTATCATAGGTTTGGCAGAGCAAGCTCAGGTGCCTCAAGGTTGCAAGTTCGTCCATGACAACCTCTTTACCACTCTTTCACTCATGGATGAGATGACAAAAAGAGGATATGGGAGCTCTGGAACCATGAGGCAGAACCGCCTGTTTGATGTCCCATTCACACCACGGAATGCCTTCATGAAGTTACCCAGGGGAACCTCTGAGGTTCTGTGCCAAGGAGAGAAGCTGCTGGTCCATTGGAAAGACAACAACATTGTCACAGTGGCAACAAACATGGAGGAAAAATACACTGAGACCTCTGTCAAGAGATGGAACAGGCATTGACGTGCCTTTGACAACGTCCAACAACCAAAATGCATCAGCCGATACAATGAGCACATGGGTGGTGTAGACCTTCACGACCTACAGGTTTCACGATACCATATCGCAATCAGGTCAAAGAAGTGGTGGTGGCCCATCTTTGCATGGTCTATCAACAGTGCTCTTGTAAATGGCCATCTCTTTTACAGAGATGTTATTGGAGGGACCATCGACCTGCTCCCCTTCTCAAGGATAGTCTCACAGTCTCTTCTGCAAAGGTTTGGAACGAAACCACTGAGTCATGGAAGGAGATCTCTTTTGAGTGCTACCGTTGAAAATCAGGCAAGATACGACAAAGCCTCCCACTGGCCAATTAAAACGATGCACCGGTTCCAGAGATGTCGCCATTGTGAGAAACGCACAACCTATGCATGTGAGAAATGCAAAGTACCACTGCACATTGAGTGCTTCAAGCTGTACCATGGAGTGTAGAAGAAAAACAGGAAAGACAGGAGAATACAGTCGGACATAGAGTTCACAAGCATGCGCACATGCGCACACACACACACACATACACACACACACACACAAGTGGTTGCATACAGTTACAAACAAACAGTACTTTGGAGTCTAGGAAGAAAAGCTGAAAAAAAATACCCATCAAAATGTCATAAATGTTCCAGGAAAAGATGTTATTTTTTAGTTATTCAAGGTGTTGCTTTGCTCTTTGTTCTACAACATATTTTATTTTGTTGTTCAGTCAGTCAGTGTAGGCCTATACTTGAAAGCATGTTCAGCTGGCTACCTCTATCCTAAATGTTTACCTCCATGTTCAGTGTGTTCAATGTATACTGCACTAAAAATGAATGTGTTCAAATGAATTTTGCACTAAAAATGAACGTTTTCAAATGAATGTTGCACTAAAGTAAGTTGCACTAAAGTTACAATGTTGAAATACATTGATGATTGTTGTTGTTTTTTGTCTTAACCTCAATATTCATAACGGTGCTCCAAATATTCATATTGCTAGCCGATAGTATAAGGCTTTTAAAAGTGATAATAACTAGCCTTTGATATAAGGATTTTATACACTCGCGCTCGCACACACGCACGTGCGCACACACGCGCATGCTTACACACACACACAAACACACACACACACACAAACACACTGCACAGGTCAAATAGACCTATATTCAGTCTGTCCATTGGTAGATATAACACAGTATCCCACCGGTCACAATTGTGACCGATCATAAAACACACTTTTTCACACACTTTTCCATGAAAATTTCTAAAAATTATGATTGATTGTTTCAAAGGGATACTAATGACACATGATTTGGATATTTTTGTGTCTGGGAAAAATTTGGGATTAAATGGGTTAATCAGAGTAGCATTTTTTAAAAGTTTATTTTGTCAAAAGTTTTACTTATTGAAGATTAGTCAACAGAGATGGTAATATGTGCCAGAGAATTCTGCAAGTCTTTATCTGACAGTGATTCTTCTTTACCTCATTGGGCATTCTGCAGTGTCCTCTTCCATCTATAGACAATCTGTCCAATTGAGGTTCACATATTTTTCTACCCTGCACTGTAAACATTTATAAGGTCTATTCAATTTAAACATGAAAACATATTTGTGGCATTTATATAATCAGACTGTGTTGTCTATTAGATATGAGATCAAATCTCCTTTAATGACCAATTTCAGGAACCAGCGATGCTCCTTAAACTTGAACCCACTATTAAAAACCCAAGGAAGATGCAACAGCATTGGGAACAGACTGTTGTTTAGCAATCAATAGAGTTGTAAAAATGAAACAAACAATGCTGGGGAGGCTTTTGCCCTCCTTTGTGAACCATTTGTTAGCTTCTCCCAAAAGTAGTTAATCTTTTCTGGTCTTTATTTCCTTAAACATGTTCATAAAAAGAGGGATATAACTAAAATGTTACCCATTGGTTTTAGTCATGAATACCCAAACAGAAGGGCTCTTGTCCAATCCTGTTCAACATATGTTTGAAAGATGTATTTTGGCATGCATGAACATACATTTGTATCTACTACACACATAAACTATAATTTGATTTGACTAAACCAAAGGACAGTGCATTAAGCATGTTTTAAATTTTTCCTGATATGGGACTGTAATTCAAGACCCACCATGAAACAACTAAAAGGGAAGCCGCATACCCGGCCCGGAGGGTTACCGGGGCCCCACCCTGGAGCCAGGCCTGGGGCTGGGGCTCGATGGCGAGCACCAGGTGGCCGGGCCTACGTCCATGGGGCCTGGCCGGGCCCAGCCCGAACCAGCTATGTGGACACTCCCGTCTCCAGTGGACCCACCACCCACAGGAGGAGCATGAAGGGTCCGGTGCAGTGTGGATTGGGTGGCGGACCAAGGCGGGGGCCTTGGCGGTCCGATCCTCGGTTATGGAAATTGGCTTTTAGAACATGGAACGTCACCTCACTGGCGGGGAAAGAGCTGGAGCTTGTGGGGGAGGTTGAGCGTTACCGTCTAGATATGGTCGGCCTCACCTCCACACATAGCGTCGGCTCAGAAACCCAAGTCCTTGAGGGGGGTTGGACACTCTTCTACGCTGGAGTTACTCAGGGTGAGAGACGGAGAGTGGGGGTGGGCTTTTTGCTTGCCCCCAGACTCTCTAGTTCGACACTGGGGTTCTCGCGGTTGAGCGAAAGGGTTGCTTCCCTGCGCCTTCGGGTCGGGGAACGGGTTCTGACGGTTGTTTGTGCGTATGCACCAAACAATAGTTCAAAGTACCCGCCCTTTTTGGAGGATCTAGGACGGACGCTGGACAGTGACTCCATCATGCTGCTGGGAGACTTCAACACTCACGTGGGCAATGACAGCGTGACCTGGAAAGGCGTGATTGGGAGGAACGGTCTGCCCGATCAGAACCAGAGTGGTGTTCAGTTATTGGACTTCTGTGCTAGTCGCAGTCTGGCCAAAACTAACACCATGTTTGAACATAAGGTTGTTCATCGGTGCTCTTGGCACCATGACAACCTGGGCCGTAGGTCAATGATTGACTTTATAGTCGTGTCAGCTGATCTGTGGCCATATGTTTTGGACCCTTGGGTGAAGAGAGGAGCAGAGCTGTCAACTGATCACTACCTGGTGGTGAGTTGGATCAGGTGGAGCTTTGATCGTGTTCCGAGGGCGGTAGGGGACATTGAGTCTGAATGGGCTGCTCCGCCATTGTTGAAGTGGCTGTCGCGAGCTGTGGCTGCAAGGCCGCTGGTGCTGGTCGTGGCGGTAATCCCCGTACCCGATGGTGGACACCAGAGGTGAGGGGAGCCGTCAAGCTGAAGAAAGAGGCCTACAGGTCATGGCTGGTCTGTGGGTCTCCGGAAGCAGCTGAACGGTACAGGTTGGCTAAGCGGGTTGCGGCCGCGACAGTCGCGTTGGCAAAAACTCGGCCATGGGAGGAGTTCGGTGAGGCTATAGAGGAAGACTTTCGGTCTGCTCCAAGAAGATTCTGGCAAACTGTCTGGCAACTCGCCCACACTGTGTTAGGTGTGCGTGGGGAGCTGCTGACGTCTCCTGGGGCAATTATCCGGCAGTGGAAGGAATACTTCCAGGAGCTCCTCAATCCTACCAACACGTATCCTCAAGGTGGAACAGAGTCGGATGACCAGAAGGTGGACCATCCAATTTCCGTAGTGGAAGTTGCCGAGGTAGTGAAACAGCTGCCCGGCGACAGAGCTCCGGGAGCGGATGAGATCCACCCGGGGTATCTTAAGGCTCTGGATGTTGTAGGGCTGTCCTGGTTGACACGCCTCTGCAACATTGCGTGGACATTGGGGGCAGTGCCCTTGGACTGGCAGACCGGGGTGGTGGTCCCTATTTTTAAGAGAGGGGGACCAGAGGGTGTGTTCCAACTATAGGGGGATCACACTCCTCAGCCTCCCTGGGAAAGTCTATGCCAGGGTGCTGGAAAAGAGGATTAGACTGATAGTTGAACCTCTGATCGACCCTGTGGGGGGTGCTCCGGGAGTATGGGGTGGAAGGTCCCTTGATAAGGGCTGTCCAGTCCCTGTACCAAAGGAGCAGGAGTTTGGTCCGGATAGCCGGTTGTAAGTCGGCCTCGTTCCCAGTGAGGATTGGACTCCGCCAGGGCTGCCCTTTGTCACCAGTTCTGTTCATAACTTTTATGGACAGAATTTCTAGGTGCAGCCAGGGAGTGGAGGGTGTCGAGTTCGGTGGGCGGAAGATCTCGTCGCTGCTTTTTGCGGATGACATAGTTCTTCTGGCGCCATCGAACAGGGACCTCCAACAAATGCTGGGACGGTTCGCAACCGAGTGTGAAGCGGCAGGGATGCGGATCAGCACCTCCAAGTCAGAGTCCATGGTCCTCACTTGGAAAAGGGTAGAGTGCCTTCTCCGGGTTGGGGAGGAGGTCCTGCCCCAGGTGGAGGAGTTCAAGTATCTCGGGATCTTGTTCACGAGTGAAGGTAGGATGGAACGGGAGATCGACAGGCGGATCGGATGCGGGCGCTTAACCTCAGCCTTAGAGATAGGGTGAGAAGCTCGGACATCCGGGAGGGGCTCGGAGTAGAACCGCTGCTCCTCCACATCGAGAGGAGTCAGTTGGGGTGGCTCGGGCATCTGGCTAGGATGCCTTCCAGACGCCTCCCTTACAGGTGTTCCGGACATGTCCCGGAGGCGGCCTCATGGCCGGCCCAGGACTAGGTGGAGAGATTACATATCTCGCTTGGCTTGGGAGCGGCTGGGGGTTCCCCCGGAAGAGCTGATGGAAGTGGCCAGGGAGAGGGCTGTCTGGGCATCCTTCCTAAAGCTGCTGCCCCCGCGACCCGGATCCAGATAAGCGGGAGAAAACGAAACGAAACGAAACGAAACGGGACTGTAATTCAGAAATAGACCTTTATGGTACATATGTCATTCGGAAGCAATGTCATCACCCTGCCCACAGTCTCTGAGTTGACCAGTGCACATGTTCCTGAGTGGATAAATCATTTTTGGCCCTTTTGATTTCAACAACCAAGTGACAGTTTTGTGTATATGTAGCCTATTTATCCATATATGGAAGGCAAGGGTGTACAGCTGGGCTTCATGTGGTTGCATTACTCCAATTAAAAAACAAGACTTCGGAGGATCCCAGTACATGTGTGGATGTGAGGTTTTGAGTCTTCTTTTTTTCCTGTATCAGCAATCCGCACGACCCAGAACTGTCATAGTAGGTTTCCTTTGGATGCTCAGGTTTCCTCCACCATTAAAATCTGTGGAGGTTAGGTTGGCCCACAGTCGTGGCTCACCGAGCTGCTGCAGCTCAGGACTGGGCCTCAGTTTGGCCTTTAAATTTTGTTGAGGTATAAATGCCAACAAAATAAAGAAAAAGAAAGAAAGAAAGGGCTTTTAATAGGGTTGGTGAGAACACAGGGATAAATAATCTTTGCCTGTCTTCTTTTGCGTACTGACATTCCTCAGAGAGATCTGACCTCTGTGACCAATTTCAAACAAATATGTCTTCCACCACCAGATAAATGTGTGTCATTGATAAGGAGGCCCATGCAAGCATTTTGTCAGTTAACACTAGTGATGCTATTTGCCATTCTAAATAGAGAGAAACCTCATAAACTGATGAGCCAGTGAATTGTCTGATGCTACTTAGTGATCCCCATGTCACAGGGTTGATGATCCAGGAAGACAGAACTGCTGCTTTCAAATTGAGTCCAGGCAATTTAATGGCATTGGAACCATGCCACTGATAATAAAAAGACTCCTCTTATCAAAGTCACTGTGTATAAATGACGCAAGGTCATGAGTACTCATCTGTCAAGAATAAAGGCTGGTGCATCGGGACAAGCACCCACTCACCACAGTGTTCTAATAATAGAGGGCTTTCGCACAGCCGTTTATTCCACATTTAATCTTCTACTCTGGTTTCATTCCTCATCAAATTCTGACTCATTATTATAATGGGGATTCCAAAACAACACATTTGGAATGGATCTCAAGCTTGGTAGCAGATTAGAGATGTCATCTGTCAGAAAAACCCTCCTCTCCGTGCATACGGCAGTTTTCCATCCAGTGTCTCAGTGTTCAGTTTCTTTTTCTGCCCTCTTCTATCGTCAGAGAGTGACCCAACCTGAACCCAGGAGACAGAAAAGCCACGACAACCCCTTACAGACTTGCTCTCAGCGTCTGACACAGATGGCTGTTTTGTCTGCTTGGCAGGCATCCTGGGACCCTTTGGACCCTCACGGAGCAGTTGGTCTGAACCCAGTGAGCAGACAGCAACAGACTTAACCCAACATGCAATGTGTTTGTGTTTTGTCTACAACTCTATTCATTAAAGAAAGTAAACTAATCAGCTGACACGACTATAAAGTCAATCATTACTATGTCATAAACAATAGTTTATATATCGAGAAAAAGGGAGAGAGAGACACAGAGATAGAGAGGTAGAGAGAGAGATAGTGAGAGAGAAATAGCATTCAAAGTAAAAAACACAATTAGGTCCTTGTCTGGTTGATACAAGAGTAGGTGTTCCGCTTCTAACAATTTATATTGTATAAGTGCATTAGATGTTCCAGCAAAATAATGAACAATTAACGTAATGAATATTCAAGCAAGTCATTTGGGGCTAGTCTTGGGGCCATTATGATTAGATAAGAATCCCATTAGCTCAGTACCTTGAATACAACTCACTTACTGAACATTTATAAAGGGACTTAATGAGGTCTTCATAGAAGCAGTATAATTCATGTGACCTGTGGAACAGAATTCTTGACCTTGCTTATTTTTTCCTTTCAGAAAAAGAGAAAAGAGAGGTGACAGTACCATGGCTAACAATAATGATAATAAAAATGATAACAACTACAACAATATCCAAGGTAGTTTTCTGTGTCAACTGGACTGTTTTTCTTCTCTTTTGAAGATTTTTCACCTTCTATCCAGAAGGCTTCTTCAGTTCTGATCTCACTAGGGGCAGAGCTTGAAAATATAGCCCTTATGGACCATTAGCATGCTAATGATCTGGATGGACACCTGAGAGTCGTTGGTATGGTCGTTCACCTAGTTTGAGTTGGTGTGTTTCCCCTTTGTCTGCTGGCTCACATGGTGGTGAGTCACCAGTTCTCCTGAAATGTTCACACCATAGAAGGTGAAATGTCTTCACTAGAGAAGAAAAATAGTCCAGTTTACACACCCTAATCAGAAGCTCTGGATGAATAGGGATGTCCGTCTCCTGCTGAAGGCCCGAAACATCGCCTTCCGATCGGGGGATGCACAAACCTACAGCACAGCCAGAGCTAACCTGAAGCGGGGTATTAAGAAAGCCAAACACGGCTACAAGCTGAAGGTAGAAGGGCACTTCTCCAATTCCAACCCCTGATCTATGTGGCAGGGCATTCAGGTCATCAGCAACTACAAGTCCATCAACCCCTCTCCCCCCTCAACTGACATTTCCTTCCTCAATGAGTTAAACAACTTCTATTCTCGGTTTGAGAAGGACAACCATGAACAAGCTAGCAAGGTAGAGCTGACTGCTGGCCACCAACCCTTAACTTTCTCTACCACTGATGTCAGAGCAGAACTGAGCAGGATCAATCCACGCAAAGCTGCGGGCCCCGATGGCATCCCTGGACGCGTGCTCAGAACTTGTGCTGCGGAGTTAGCAGGGGTCCTGACGGACTTATTCAATCTATCCCTGGCTCATGCAGTTGTGCCGACCTGCTTCAAATCCACCTCCATCGTGCCAGTACCAAAACATTCCATCCCAGCTTGTTTCAATGACTATCGTCCAGTAGCACTCACTCCTATCATAACAAAGTGCTTAGAGCAGCTGGTCTTGGCACAACTCAAATCCTGTCTCCCCCCAACCCTGGACCCCCATCAGTACGCCTATCATAAGAACAGGAGTATAGAAGATGCAGTCTCCACAGCACTGCACTCTGTCCTCTCACACCTGGACAATAATGACACATACGCCCGAATGCTGTTCATAGACTTTAGGTTCAGCATTTAACACTGTCATCCCCTCCAAGCTAATAACCAAACTAAGGGATCTGGGCATCAGCATCTCCATCTGCAACTGGTTATTGGACTTTCTGACTAATAGACCACAACATGTGCGGTTAGATCATCACTGCTCCCCTACCGTCACTGTAAACACTGGAGTACCACAAGGCTGTGTGATGAGCCCATTCCTCTACTCCCTTTTCACCCACGACTGCAGAGCTCTACATGATTCCAACACCATCATCAAGTTCACAGATGATACCACGGTGATTGGCCTCATCAAGAATAACGATGAGTCAGGTTACAGGGAGGAGGTGGACCGCTTGGCTACATGGTGCCACAACAACAACCTGCTGCTCAACACCAATAAAACTAAAGAACTCGTCCTGGACTTCAGGAGGAAGACGGACATCCACCCACCCATCCACATCAACGGAGCAGCGGTGGAAAGTGTGTCCAGCTTCAAATTCCTGGGGATCCACCTCTCACAGGACCTCACCTGGACGGCTAACTGCTCCAGTTTGGTGAAGAAGGCTCACCAGTGTCTCTTCTTCCTGAGGACTCTGAAGAAACACCACCTCTCTTCAGACATCCTGGTGAACTTCTATCGCTGCACCATTGAGAGCATCCTTACCAGCTGTATTACGGTCTGGTATGGGGACTGCTCTGCCTCAGACCGGAAGGCATTGCAGAAGGTGGTGAAAACCGCCCAGCGAATAGCTGGAGCTTCTCTTCCTGCCATTGAGGACATATACAGGTGGCGTTGTCACAGGAGGGCCAAGAAGGTCACTAAAGACTCCTGTCACCCAGCGCATGGACTGTTTACCCTCATGCCCTCTGGGAGGCGCTACAGCAGCCTCCGGACAAAAACCACCAGGTTCAGAAACAGCTTCTTCCCCACTGCTGTCTCCCTGCTGAACTCCGACCCCTCTCACTTTACCTCCCTTCAGTCACAATAACCCTGTCTGGACTGACTGATTGTACATTCACTCTATTATCTGTTACAATAATTGCACTATTTACATCTGTTTATTTGCACTACCTACATCCGTTTATTTGCACTGCTTTCCATACTTTTCACATTTTTTTACCATATTTTATCATTATTGTATAGTTAAAACATGCACATAGTTAAAAACTGCATAAATAGCCTCTATTGATCCTGTAGGAAATTCAGCACCATAGTTACAGCCCGTGTATATATATTTATCTTGGTTGCAATGACTTTTATATACCCTTTACATATCTGTGAACTCTGTAAATACAAACATATATATTGATATCATAAACATATATTATTGAGTGTATATATTGTATATACCTCATCACAGTTTTATTTGCTACTTAAGCACTTCTGGTTAGATGCTAACTGCATTTCGTTGCCTTGTACTTGTGACATGTGTAATGACAATAAAGTTGAATCGAATCGAATCGAAAAAGTACCTTGGATAACTATGACATGGATGATTGAGAATCCACACAGACAACAACAATAATAATGATAATAATAATACCCTTAATACGGTTCCTCTTTGAGTTAATGTTCTGCTAAAAGACCAGTCCTCTGCAGATATAGCACAATTCTTAGCAGTTGAGAAACTACTTCACAGCTCTTTGCATGCTGTAGCCAGTGCGGTCCTGCTGAAGCTGCAATTGGTTCAGACTGTGAGCACAGTATGCTTCTGTATGTACCCACTCTACGCACTTCCTTACTATGCTCTTTATTTCTCCTTCTCTGCTCACAGTCAGTGATTATATAAAAGGTATACATCCAAGCTGGTTTTGGGGCAGATAGCTTGTAGCCAATGTGGCAACTGTTTCAACATTTTCCATCAGGCTGTAGAGGGTAAAGGGACTTGTCTCAACAAGTCCGTTACAGGGAAACTGTCCCCAGCAAGTTCAGAACTGAAGAAGCCTTCTGGATAGAAGGTGAAACGTCTTCAAAGAGTAGAAATACAGTCCACTTGACAAAGAAAATTTGCAATTACACTTAGTAATGGTTAATATTAATATAATTAATATAAGGTTAATATAAGCTAAATTATCCCTCTTGGTGTAAACTCCGTACAGAAAAGAACAAGCTTGAAACTTTTTATTAAAGGTCAGGTGGAATGTGTTGTTCAAACAAGCAAAGAGGACACTGAGTCAGGATCATTTCGATGCTCATCTTAAGGGTTCTCTGTGAGAGGACAGAAGCTAAGCGTGACTTCAGAGCAAAAACACATGTTGGTTAAACATGTATGAGTGTAGCCATTTTAAGGAACATCTGGTTGAATTGTTTTCATAAAGTCATCATCAGTCACTTCTGTTTGCCTCAACAGGGCTTGATCCTGTCTGGAAATTAAGTGCATTGTTGGTATCAGTACTTTAGGTCACCATAAACATCAGGTAAAAGACAGTTGTTTTTAGGTGTCTTTGGCTACTATAAAGCTGTACTTTGCCAATTTACAAAAATTGTTTAGTCACTTTTGCTATGAAAGTGCAAATTGAAAGTGACTGGTTGTAAATGTTTAGGTAATGATTGTTGCCCCTCTTTACTCAGTTGGATCTGAATTCATGAAGTTGCTTAGCAATACCAATGCCCCGAGGCATTGATGATGAACCCCATCTGCATAGGAAATGCATTCACTTTGTTGATAGGCTAAGCATAACCACAATTAGCCCTTCACTCTGTACATCAAGAAGGCTACTGTAGCCTCTGGCAAGGCTACAGAGGGAGGGGTGTGTGTTCATCAAAAGGAAATTTACTTTTTTGTTTCAGGCCACTATTTACATACCCCCATGTGCTCTCACGATGAAGCTCTAAAACTCTCTGATTCTCTTTTCAACCTACTTTGAAATGGTTTTTGGCTGAGCTGCTTTACACTGGTTATAAACTGCACAGTAAGATTTAGTTGTGAAAGCTATGCTTTTTAACTCATTTGACTGATTAATATTGATTGATATCAGTTCCTAACACTGTTATGCTGTTTTCACGCTACAGGTCAATCCGCCTTAGCTCGGCATTTGGGCATTTTCACATTGCCAGCAGTAGCAGGTCTGACTTCCCGCTGATAGATGCATGGATGTTTTTTGCTTCCTCTCATACATTGTTGCATGAATGTCACCATTACACCTTTATGTGCACTGGGACACTGCAAGGAAAGCAATGGACAGCATTGATGTCAGCGAGTTGATACTAAGCCTTGTTGCTTCATATTTTGCAAATTTGTCCCTTTTGCAAAGTTTACAAGCATAGCAGAGATTGAACAATGTCCAAGCTTTAATTCAGCAAAGGCAACTGGAATTTGTGGCTAATCTACAAAAAAATAAACATTTAACTAATTTGTCGAATTCATTGCTCCATTGATTAGGCTACTAAGCAAAGGAGTAATTCCCCAAGAATTTGTCGAAAGCTTTTTTTCAAAATAAATTTATGTTAGCAAATAATGTGTCTGTGTGTCCAAAATTTCTGATAACAGTGGAGGATGCAGAGGGCAATGGGGGTGCAGCTAGCTGGAGAGCTGACACTCAGGAGCTTTAGCTAGTGCTAAGTAGCCATATGTTAATTTTCAAAGTTTATACTAAGGCCTATGCTGGAAGTATTTCCATAAATAACAGCACAGTTTTGCAACCAAATCTCTTTTTCTCCATAGAACCTGAGTAGCTCACAGCTCTGGTGATCTTGCCAGTTGACTGCCATGATTGATAACAAAGCTGTGACATATCTACACAAGCTGTAGATATATAAACAATCATCAATTTGTTGGATTTCCTGAGAATGGCATACTTCACACATGTGCTTTCATTAAGAATTGTGCAGCTACACATTTGATTTCTTTGATTGAAAAAAAAACATCAAAAATCTCTGCCCATTAGATGTCACTCTCTGTTGACTGGCTGTCCAGGGACAAAATCAGAACGCGACAAGGAGATATATCAACATCATGTAATTTAGCTGGACAAAGTGGGACGGATTTAATTTTGCAGGCAACCCCCGCCATCCTGCTAATTTTTGCATCATTTCTTTTCATGAAATGATGTGATAACCATCATGAAAAGGGCATAATAAACATACCGTATTTTCACGACCATAAGGCGCACTGTATTAAAAGGGGCAGTCTCAGTTATGGGTGCTATTTCTGTATTTAAAACATACATAAGGCGCACCGTATTATTGGGCGCATGCTGAAACACACAGTAAAAAATGACAACGGAAGTAAAACAGTGAGTTTTGACACATTTATTAAACAAAATATTAATTCTTCCGCCCCAAAACCATCAACGTTTTCATCTTCTGTATCTGAATTACACAGCTGCACTATTTCAATGTCCAACATCCCCAATTCCTCTTCTTAATCATCTGAATCGGACTCACCGACCGGTTCAGCATTGATTTTGTGAAAGCTCTTACAATACATGAAGACGGTATCATAGCCTACGCGTCTACAATCCACCCGCATATGGTGGCATAACTTGCCCGCCGCTGCCTCATAACCTTTGTGAAGGAGTGTTCGCCTTCCGTCATCCAGTGCTCTGCTCATTTCCGTGGCAGCTGAGAACCACAGTAAACGACAACGTCTCGTGCCCTGTTGTGTGTATCGCCACCGTGCTGGTCCCTTTTTCTCCACTTTGTGGGTCAAAGGGATGTCAAAAGTCAGAGGGATCTCATCCATATTGGTGATGTGGCTGGGCACGGTTATCTTGTCGCGGCAGTAGGTGCGGAAGATGGCCACCCTCTCCTGGTAATCCGCTGGCAGCCACTATGCAACAGTTGTCCTTGCGCGTATGGAGAGATGCCGCCTCCTCATAAAGCGAAAACACTAAGATTGCTTGATTGCCATTTTCAGCCGCATATTCGATGTCCTGCAGTTTAAAGTAAGCCTCATTCGTACGCGTCTCGCTTAACTGGCGCCATTTTAGGGGATCCTTACGCGTAGATGTGCCGCTAATCGATTGGCGGAGCGTTTACCGTAGTGCACCCACCAAAGGCGCACAGCAGATTTTGGAACTCAGTCCACACACAAGGCGCACCATATTATAAGGCGCACCGTCGATTTTTAAAAAAAAATCTCAGTGTTTTAGGTGCGCCTTATAGTCGTGAAAATATGGTATTTTAGAAGAGCTCTTTCAGTCTGCATGTTTATGAGCATATATCACTAACAAAATATGTTTAAGGTGCTTGCCATTTTGCTGGAGTGAATGCAAATGATTTGAAATGATCAAATGATTTGAGATCAAATTTAGTTTAGTGAGACCATCTCCTACCAATAGAGGTTGCTACAACACCGTCAACACCCAACGCCCCACAGCAAACATGTTTAATTCTGGAACCCAGAGACTGACAGCACCCTTTTTTTGCCCACATAAGCCAGGATGTATTTAAAGATATAGATATATTTATAGATCTACTCTGAAGGACCCTTATGCCAGTCTTCAGCACTATGCAATGTGTGAATGTGAATAAGTACACTGGCACTTGTGTTGACAATGACATGCATCCCAAACAAGTTAGATTTTTCCCTAGTAAATGTCCTGGAAACACAGCCAGCTACGGTGTATGCAGCATGCTCGCTCTGTTGCATTAAGATCAGGCCATGAAAGAGAATACAACACGGCAATAGGCAGTACAAGAGGCAGTACAGAGGGAAACTGAAAGGCTTCTATTCAACTGCTGACTCTGGGCAGATGTGGCAAGACCTGCTGCCATGCTCTTTGTCCATAAAGCCCTGTAGTAGATCAACTTCATAAAGAAGCAATGCAAGATAAGATCCTTGGACAGGACTGCTAATGACCTGGCTAACATACTCTCAGGCAGTGCACATTCCCTCCTGCCCCACTACTTCACAAAAGCCCAACGAGCAGCTTGAAAAAATACAGGCCAGTGGCATTTACTTCAATTATCATGAAGTGTTCTGCAAGAGTATGCTGGCTCATATTCTGAGTCATCAGCAATATGCTTACTGATATACGAGGTCCACCAAGACATTGCAGCTCCCCTCCATTATTTTCTCTCCCATATGGAAAGGAAAGTCTCCTATATCAAAAGCTTTTAACTCCTTGCATTGGGAATATTGTGTCATACTCTGCAGATCATCTCAAGCTCTTTCAGGTTGGATGGGCTGTTGGAAGACAGCCATTTTCAGGTCTCTCCAAATATTGGCATAAGTACATTCTGAGTTGTCTTTAATTTACATGTGTCTTGGCATTTGCTTATTGTCTTGCTGGAAGGTAAATGTTTGTCACAGTACGAAAGTCTTTTTAAACAAAATTCAGGTGGCCTTGAAGTATCTCTTCCCGAGGAGAGGCTACTGACTAGCCACCCTGCCATAAAGCTCATATTGGTGGAGTGTGTTAGTGATGCTGACCTTGTGGAACTTTTTCACATTTGTACATGAGATCTCTGGTGATCATCCAGCATCATGATCATTGACCCTTTTCCCATGATCAATTTGATCAGACCACCATCTCTGGGATGGGGTTCAAACATTTTCTATTTTACATTAATGGAGGCTACTGTCTTCTTAGAAACAGCTGAAATTTATCATCAGATCTTTGTCTTAATTCAATCCTTAACTTTCCTATGTATCTACTCTCACTTGAAATAGAGTATGGCAATCTGTCACAGGACTCTCCTCGTGATGTGGAAACAAGAGAAATGGAAACCCACAAGGTTAAAGTTCAACTGTCATACAGGGTATGAATGCTTTCCAACCACATTGTAAAAGGTCAGAAACCGTATGAGTTGTAAGGGGGATGTTCTCAATGATGCCTACTGACAAAAGAAAATCCACTTCATATTAAGCTGCAAAATCATTATCTCAACACTGCTTGCCAATTCAGAAATGAAACAATGACATTTTTATATAAATTTATGATTTGAAATCATCTAACTTTAACAAATTACAGGACTGGAAGTACTTTATGGTTAAAACGCTTCATCAGTTTGCAGCAAATTTAAATTAGTAATACTCTCATTTTTTGGATAGCACTGGTTTGAGAAAGATTTCACTCTGCAATATGATTTATTTTAAAAGATTGTGCAAATATCTTTTGCATTTATATTGTAATTAATGTTAAAATATGCTGATTATTTTGTAAACTTTGATGTTGATAATAGCATAAGCATTCTCTATCCTCTATTGGCAAGCTATATGACATATATGATGGAGAAACAATTCATATGAATGAGAATATTACAAAAATGAACATCACAATACTTTTACATACTTTTCCACTGGAAAAAATGCACTGTTTTTTTGCTATTTTGCATGTTTCAGTAAGGCTGCCTCTAAATGATAATGATTGTGAACAAAAGAGCAAACAGTCTCTCCTTCATAGAGAGCTTTTAGTATTAATTGTGTGCAGCAGCCACGTGCAGGTTTTTAGTATTGCTCCTACCATCATATGTTCCACTTTCCAGTAGAAGTCCACTTTCCTCCAAGATCCTGAAGTCTCCAACACTAATGAAGTTGTAGTCGACCCCTGGCACTTCCCCATCACGAGGGAGTCGCGTTGTACCTGAAGAGGAAATGTTTTTTAGATGAAACATGAAGAATTAAAATGGTCATATTTGCCATGCACATTTATATTCTCATTTCAGGTAAGGAAATCGATATTCATATTGTAGCTGAAACACAACAACAACAATATGCTATGTTCCGAACAGATTTTTGGGAAACAACCATTAATTGACACTTTTGCCTTCCTCATAGAAAAGGGACAGCCAAGGTTGCAGCAGGGCTTTTACACATTTATAAAATGAGTTCTTTTGTCATTTTGGAATGGAAACACCAGAAAACCCTGTGAGAAATGGAAAATTGATGTCGGACTTTGGACTTCTGAAGGGCATAATTCATTTGAATCAGTCACTATATCTGTTTAAATCTATGAGTAACTGCAAAAAATAGCATAGAAGGGTTAGGTAATACAATATAGTCGGTTTAATGAATGCAAATAACTATGGATGAAGTCACAGTCTATTTTAGGACTGATAGGAGTTTTTTTTCTTTTTGATGTAAGACCACTAAGTAGAAATGGACTGAGTGGCTAATGGCTAATTAGGTTGTCTGATAATAATCCTGTACCGTAATCTCCATTTTGGGTACTTCAACTAAATGCAGAAGGGCACAATAGCTATTTGTTACACGGGAGGTTGAGCAAAGCGAAAAAGCATGAAAAAATCATCTGCATTACATTCAACAGCAATCTCTGCTGCCTAGATTCTCTGTCACCGGTAGTTAAGGGGCAGACTTCTTCGAGAAGAAGATATTCTACAGTCGAAAGCAGAGGCCATCGCTTATTTTAGGATCACTTCTATTCACAGAACAATTTAATTGTTGGACATATTATTCAAAAAAGGCAAAGACTTGATTAAAATGTTTGTAATGTGAAGAAAAGAATGTCTCATTTTGACATAAATCACGAAATAATTACAGGGTCAGAGACAATTTAACGTCAATTCAACACCACAAAAAGAACTACAAGAAGGACTCTATTGGGCTGGATTTGCTGCCAGAATAATTGCTGAAAAGGGACGACTGCTGCAATTAGTTTGTTTTTAAAGGTCACTTGGTGTTGTATACTTGACCTGTCAGACCTGGATAAAGTGATTAGCGACACCAAGCCCAAAAAATGTTTATTCAAATAAAGTCTTTTAATCTTAATCATTTTTACTTTTTAAACAAATAAAACACATTTTATCTTACTTCTTTTCCTAACACTTAGCATACCAATTAACAGTGAGGCTGTCATGCATATTCTAGTACTCAGATGATGCATAGATTTTCTACTGGAACTTGTTTATCACTATATTTATATTAATTTAAACTAACACCTATATTTTCTCACCTAATTGGACTACCAGGGCACCACTGCACTAGGGGATAAAAAGTGGTTTAAAAATTATCAAAACTTCCTTTCCTGGGTGAACCTTGATGCCACTGTGCATCAACCCAAACATACGTAGCTGACATTGCATGACATGTCAGAAGAATGCAAACTTTACCATTTACTGCTGGTTCTAGTCATAAATGTCCCCTTCAACCTATTAACCTGATCCACAGTTATGTACCTGCCAAGTTTCTCCCAGAACTATCGCCCTAAGTGCCACAGTTGTGAAGCATAAAGTGATTATTGTGATTATCACTTTGGAACAATCAAATCAAATCAAATCAATCTTTATTTATATAGCGTCTTATACAATCAAAATTGTTTCAAGGCGCTTTCCAGAATCCCAGGGCCTAACCCAAGACAACAGGAAGAAACCTTGAGCAGGACCAGGCTCATGTAGGGGGACCCTCCTGCTGATGGCCTACTGGGTCAAGAGAGAGGAGAGGAGAGGAGAGGAGAGGAGAGGAGAGGAGAGGAGAGGAGAGGAGAGGAGAGGAGAGGAGAGGAGAGGAGAGGACGGGCACAGAGCACAGAAACACATACAAAAATACACTATTTATACAGCGGGTCAGCGGGGTCGGAGGTCGTCATGCAGCTCCGAAGACGGCGATACCTGTAAATGAATACAGAAGGAGGGGGGGGAAAGAAGCAGAAAACCTACACAAGAATCAGCATAACTAGTCTGCTTGATGAGGAGGAGGAAAGGAGAGGAAAGGAGAGAAGAGGAGAGGAAACCATGACCCAGTGGGGTGACAGAGGCCTGTCAGGTGATCATGTTTCCGGACCCCGGCAGCCTTGGCCTATAACAGCATAGCTAAGATGTTAACCTAATGATTAGACGACCCTGAGTTTTTCCTGAGTTAAGGAGGAGGAAATTTAAAGACATCCAGGACTTTATGTCTTTAAGACAGGTCTGAGGCTTCACTAACTTCTCTGTCTCCTCTGGTTTCATGGATAAATAAAGCTGAGTGTCATCAGCATAACAATGAAAATTTATCCCATGCAGCCAAATAATATTCCCTAAGGGAAGCATGTACAAGGTGAAGAGGATTGGTCCAAGTACAGAACCTTGAGGAACTCCATGGCTAACCCTACTGTATGAGGAGGGAACACCATGGACATGGGCAAACTGGTATCTATCAGATAAGTATGATCTAAACCAGTCTAGTGCTGTCCCTTTAATCCCAATCATATGTTCCAGTCTATGTAACAGGATGCTGTGATCAACTGTATCAAAAGCAGCACTGAGGTCCAGCAGAACCAGCATAGAGACCAGTCCATGATCTGAAGCTATGAGAAGATCATTAGTAACTTTAAGAAGTGCTGTTTCTGTGCTGTGATGAGCTCTAAAGCATGACTGAAACATCTCAAACATGCTGTTCCTCTGCAGGTGCTCCAGTAACTGAGTCACCACCACCATTGGCCTATAATTTGCTAATACATCAGGATCTAGTGATGTTTTTTTAAGCAACGGCTTAATCACTGCCACCTTGTAGGACCGGGGTACATAACCTGTCACTAAAGAACCATTGATCTGGTCTAGGATAGAACTGCCTATCAATGGTAAAACATCCTTCAACAGGTGTGTTGGGATGGGATCTAAAAGACACGTGGTGGTCTTGGATTTCTGAATTAGCGAGGACGCCTCAGAAAAATATATAGGGCTGTAGGAGTTTAAGGGCTCGTTGGAGAACCTGTATGTTCCCACAGTCAGCGCATCTGGTGATGGTCCAGTTGTTGGGATGGCCTGGTTAGCTTTTTCTCTGATGGCTAGAACTTTATCAGTGAAGAAGCTCATGAAGTCTTCACCACTAAGGGAAGAAGGGATACGTGGATCGAAAACACTGTGACTCTTGGTTAGTTTGGCCACAGTGCTGAAAAGAAACCTGGGGTTATTCTTATTCCCCTCAATTAAAGAAGAAAAATAAGCTGTTCTCGCCTTGCGAAGGGCCTTTTTGGAAACAATGGAGTGGGTATTCCCTTTCAAGTGAATTTCCCCAAAATAAAAGCCTGTCCAACACTTGGATTTGGCTTCCTTTCACAATCCTCCCAAGGTTCTGTTTATTCTGTTTGTTATTCCATTCAACTTTTGATTCATGTGCTTAAGGACAGCACTCTGAGAACAGCTAACTGTCCTCGTGTAGCGTATTAATGATTGTCTTCTGGAAAACAGTTAAGTCAGCAGTCTTACCCAAGAATGTTCAGGCTTTAAATTAACCTTAGGTTTTTATGTTTTTTATTTATTTATTTCATTTTATTATATACTGTATACCAAAAACACTATACAAATAAATTAATATAAAAAGAAAGCCACGAAAGCCCACAAAAAAAGCAATTTCCAACCCTTGGGGGGTTGGAGAACAGAGGTGCTGCTTGCTTTTGATGCTGCTGTGCCCAAGAGTTTGTCATTGCCTGAGGAGAACTCATTCTGTGTGTAATTAAAACCTCGATCGCACCGAAGGATGGTGCCTGGCTAAGCAGAATCGCTCAGCAGTGGACCTGGGAAATATTTTGAGCAAAGCATCTGTATGAGTTTCAGAATCAATGCTGTGTAATGTCTCCTGCTGATGGAATTACAGTACTAAAAATCAACTGGTGTTTTAAAAGCAGTGTCAAATGTGTTTACTATACTAGCAGCATTGCCACATTAAACAACTGCAAAACCAATGAATCCTTTTTGTAATGTATTAAAACTTCAGTGTGTAATTTTACTTTTTGCTCTTGTTTTGCCCAGCTAAATCTAAATCTAAAAGAATGATGCAAGCATTATAATTGTTTTATTCTTTGCAAAAAACAAAGCTTGTAAATCCATTTTCTACCACTTTTCCCTTAACAGGGACACAGGAACAAAGATTTTAGGTTGCAATATTAACATTTTATCCAAACTTTTGTTTTAGCAATCTGTTACTGATTACAGCAGAGAACAATAGATGGCTTTGGCAGAAAGGGGATGACAGGAAATTAGAGGTTTTTCATGGAAAAGAAGGGTTTTGTATTTTTTTAGCAATATGTTGATGAATTACACAAGTAAATAGGCTTATAAACATCATGTAAAATGTTCTTCGTCTAGTTTCTATGGTGACATGCATCATTGTGATCCTTGTAAAGTTTATCTGGATCTGCTTAAAAGCTTATATGGTCTGTAAATACAGCTGAGAGCTCATTTTCTTTTCACATTTGCTTTTGTGAGTATAAAAGGTGTTGTTAGCTATGAGGTACTTACAAGGGATGGTGCGAAGGTAGAGGTTGTCCCGTATGATCTGCTGGAGCTTGTGATCCAGTGAGCCCTTCTGAAACTGCAGACTGAGGTAGTGACGCAGGTCTGTGTTCAAAACTTTACCTGCAACCACAGCAGCAGAGGCAGGGAGGTTTTATTACTACACACTATAGTGGTTCAGGGAGGTTCATGTCTGATTAATGTGACAAGTTTCCTCACATACATATTGAATTTCATTTTTTAAGGGTCAGCTTAAAGGCAGCGCATGCACATCAAAGTTTAATGTAATAAAAAAGGGGTTGGCATTTACATAATGTGTCATTGGAAATTATTTTCAAGACACCACTCATTCAGGTTTCCACTTGCTAATTGATACATCATTAAGAAAGGCAAAAGGATTCCCCAGGAATTTACAAGAATTCATATTGAGCATGAGGTGTGTAGGCACCTCAATGATAAATGATAAATGATAGTTTTGTTCTAAGATAGTACTGAGGAGTTTAACTCCCCACCTTTATTAAGGTCAAGCTGTTGAAAACCGTGAGGATGAACATAAAATTCAGTCAAAACTAATTCATTTTAGTAACACTGACAGTGTTGCAGACTCACTTTCCAAACAGAATGTATCTGTCCTCTAGTTACAGCTAAGACCTTAAATCCTCATTGAATCATCTTTTAATTTCGGTTGGATCACTGAGTTTCAGCAGTTCAGGCAAAGTTTGAGGCAGAGAAAGACTTCCCAGTTCTCTTACACAAGCAAGGAAAAAGAAGTTTGATGAGGACTTTGTAAAACAGGAATAGATCTTCACTGTCTACCAGCCTTCAGCATCAGTGTGAGCCTCATCCTTTCACAGAGCAGAAAAGCTTGTCTTTGAAACTATTTACTGAGAAATAACCCCTTTTTTCACAACATCTTTCAAATTCTGAGTAAGTCATCCCTCTATAGCCATGCTGAGGGTTTAAGCTGCCTGGTATGTTCCAATCTACCCAGGTTTCTTGTCAGGTTTAAAGGCTGTTATCCACAGATGTCTAAACCCTTTGATGCTCCTTTTATTATTCCAAAGACTACACTTAAATACTAATAATTATAATAATAACTTTTTTTCCCTTGTCTGCTATACCCCTTTGGTGGTCACATGACGGATGTTGCATATGAGAAAAGGCAGGGTACACCCCTCAATGGGTTGGCAGTTCATCCAGGGCTCTATGTAAGCATTTGAGTGTTTGGTGCCTTGCTCAAGGGTACCTCGGCAATGCTCTGAAATGTGCTCTGAAAGTGCCCTGTGCTCTTTGGAGCATTTAGAGATAATCGTTCTTTCTAAATTTCTTTTAAACTCTGTTCTCTGAAATTAAAGCTCACTTTTAACTCCTACCTACTGTGAAATTAAATAATTCATTTTTAAAAGTGCTAAATTTGTGTTAGTATTGATGGCATCTTGTGACAATTTCATCAAAGTATGATAAATGTCTTTTATTTGAAGCATGAAAAATTGAAAACCTTCGCTTTATTTCCCATATGTGCCCTTCTACCATCACATTTTGACCATCACACATACGCAGGCAACCCTGTATGCATTTATTTTATATATAGAGATGCATCCAGTTACAGTTTCAACAAGCACTAATGGTCTCAAGTCTTTTTAATGTTAGGATCTAACCAAGCATCATTATTTCATTAGTCAGGAGTGAGCACAGGCTCTTTGAATTATGAATGATATTCTCAGGTTATCTTAATACTGCTGACCCCTTAATTAAGCCGTGCCTTCTTTTATTTTATTTTTTTTTGCTTATTTTGTGGAAAGCGATGCAGGATATGTTGGAAAAGTACAAAGTCACCCAAGGGAATCCCACATCACTGTGTTGCCTTTTCAGCTAGCATCAGCAGTAAAGTCTACCTTTTAAAAGCTGGAAGCTTGGAGAAAAAGTGCACTGTATATGCAGTAGTGGAGGTCGGCAGACACCCCCAGGAAAGTGACAGACTGTACCAACATCTCAGTCAGGAGCCAAAACATTAGCTTAACAAACAGAACTCAGCATGTATCATGCAGCTGACTTTTACCCTGTGACTATGCAAAATCCAAGACTTAAATTTGTTCGCTTCCTCAGAAAGATGATGTAAGACTGGGGGCACATCATATCATTGTTTCAAAGGAGGCACAGAGATATTTTCAGCAAGAAGATTTAATGATTGACCATCTACAGCCTTGGTGTTATGCAGCAGTGTTTTTGTTACATGCTCCTGTTTAATTCACCGATGAGAACACATAAGGTGCACCAAAGGGGGCATCTGCTCCAACCACTTAGTATGACCCAAGGGAACACCTCCAATATTCCTCTAGTCATTAGTATTAGAGTTTAGAATGTGCAGGAATTAGGTACCGGTAGTTGTTTTCACTAAGTAGCATACAATCATAAATTAAATTGAATTATTAAATATATTGAATATATGAATTGGGAAAAATTAAAAAAGTACACATCAAAGGCCACCAGTGGAATTAAAATGAAATGGGTTCATAAAAAGCATTGCATTATGCAAAACTATCATCAAATGTAATCTAAGCAATTTTCAGACCCCAAACAGCAGGGCAGAAATATTTTTAGGCTTTCATTCCTGCGCTCCCTTTTTGTCTTTTCTGTATGTTTCTGATTTCTGCAGTCCCTATTCTGAGATATTACCCTGAGGTGCTTCTTACACTCTGTGCTTTTAAATTTTTCTCTCAAATGCTCAGCTTCACCCTTACTCACAGGCACACAGATGCTACTTGTGCTCCACCCACCCACATGAAAAAGGCTATTTTTTTTCATCATGCAGCATGTGACATGTTGACAACATCCTCTTCATCAAGCTGTTGCCCTGTGGCGCTCATTCAGTCCCCCGGACAGAGCACCACCATCAATGAGACCTCTGGTTGCACTCCCTTCATAATTCTTCTGGCCTGATAGCAAATTCCACCCTCCAACCCTCACCCCCTCTCCCCGTTCTGCTCCAACCTTACTGCTTTTTGTGTCCATTTTAAGGGACAACATGGCCCTCAGGGCAGCACCGGGTGACAAGTTTGGAGAAAGATGTCCGCTGAGGTTTTCAGACAGCTGTGAGAACAGGATCACGAGGCATCCAGTTGAATCCACTCAGAGGAGCGAAGAGCATGTGTGTTGTCCCTGGCATATAATCTCACACCTCACGTTGCACTGTCAGATGAATTTTCTCTATTTATATAACTAGAATGTAGAGTTTGCTATGGCCGGAGGATCCTGTATAGGAGTAGCCAGTGCAGAACTGTCTGCTTTTGTAGTGAGCTGTGAAAGCTTGTTGATTTGCCTCTTCTACTCATTTCCATTTCACATACCTCAATGGATCAATATTTGTGAATAAATTAGTAAATTAAAATAAATAAATTGAAATATTCAGGCCCAAGGCTCTCTCGTGTTTATTTCTTTTATCAGTTTAATGGACAAAAAAATACTGAGAAGATGCTACAAATGTTTTTACAATGTTGATATGGCAGTAAGAAATTCTGAAACAAAAAAGTCATTCTTTTCTTGTAAAGCTAAAGTCAACTGTTTTATTATTTTTAATAGAACTTTAAAAAAAAATATATATACAGTTAATTATTTTTGGCCATCACATTAAGCCACAGCCACTGGGATGAAATGATATATGGCACATGTTCATAAGATGTTTTCTACTGATCTCACACATGCAAAGGGATATACAGTGATCCCTCGTTTATCGCGGGAGTTGCGTTCCAAAAATAACACGCGAAAAGTGAAATCCGTGAAGTAGTCAGCTTTATTTTTTTTAATTATTTTACAATGCAATACTGAACTATAGAATGAAACCAAAAATCAAAACCTGTTTTAAAGCCAAAAATTTGTTTAAAACAATAATTTTAATCTAGTAATACAAGGTTGGAAACATTGTCACTGGCGTATTTCCCAGTCCCAGCTGAGCCTCTTCGTCCTGACTCCGCTCCGCTGGAGCGTCTGTTTCTACTGAAGGCGCAGGAGTCTTTCTCCGAGAGAAGAACATTGTTATGGGTAGTTGTTGGCGCTCTTTCTTTTTCTGAGCAAGAAGATTTTTATAAACGGATATGCCACCTTCGATTATATTTGAGAACTGCAATGAACGACTCGCAAAAAAATCCGTGAAGCAGCGAAGCCGTGAAAGATGAAACGCGATATAGCGAGGGATCACTGTACTTCATATGCTTTTGTATCCTGCCCTTCCCCCAAAACAGGAATGAACAGAAATATAGGGGCATCATCTAGTACTAGTATGGGTGCAATCACCTCAACGTAACACCATAAGACAAACAAGGTTATGAGCGACTACTGTCCAGTCCCTGAACATTCAGAGACTGGACATTGTTTTGGTCTATGGAACGGATGTTCAAATTGAAAATCAGTTGGACAGAAAACATAGATGTCCTGATGCCACAGTGGTGGCCACTGCATAGATTGTTGGCATCTATGATGTGACTGTGCAGCAGCTCCTTCAGCCACAGTCAGTGGAACCTCCAGTGTAGGTAGGAACATTAATGCAATGTTCTATGTCCTATTAATGCGAAGTCAGTGTAGGCTAAGTGAACAGCAACATGAACAGCTGGAGTGCAAAGAGCTGCAGAGTTCCTGTGATTAAATGAGGGGGCAGAAGAAGGAGTCCGAGTCCCGGACAGATTGAGAACTGGGTGGGGAAAGAAGGCAATAGATTGGAAGGAGTTGTTACATGTTGTTGCTCTATTTTGCAAGTTTCCAGATGCTTTACTTTTAAAGTACTCACACTTCAGTTCCAGTTGTAAGTAGGTCATTTGAAAACATGTGCTCTTTTTGAAGTATCTTTTAAACAGTTTCTGGATTTGCTAAAGAAACTAAATTGTATAATTAATCAGGCCTTAATGTAATTTTGGACTAAGTCTAGGAAGCTCAAATACTCACAGTAGATCATTAGTGATGATCAATAAATTTGATACACTGCAACTAAATGTGTTAGTTGAGACTGGATCGTTAATGAGAGAGAGGAACCGCTTTCACACCGAAATAAAAGGTAATTCCTGGAACTTGTCTTCCAGGAAGTACAAGGGTGGGTTGATATCATCTGTATTTCTGTGGTGGATTATCTTTTGTATACGGGCTTTAAAAGATGGTTGCCTCTACATCTTGTCCTTTTTTTCCCCACAACTGTAAAACCCTCAGCAAATTTGTCTTGGCAGAATTTCAGTCTTTGGTCCTCCCACTTGTTTTTTCTCTTTACATGTATTCTCAAATTTAAGACTCCAGCTTTTCTTTATATCAAAATTCACATCACATGGCTCCCTCTTTAAAGAACTGCCCACAACACATGCCTCTGTCTTAACATTAATGTGCTCTGTGCATAATAAGACAGCTGGAGAATAAAGTCAGACACACAAACAAGCACACACATGTTATATCCCATGTGGGTTTCCATTTGGCATCTGGCTGTGGCAACATGTCAGTGAAACCTCATAAAAAGGGGCATTCATGCATTCAACTAATGCTTGCACCACATTAGTGGGGGCAAAATGGCCTTAATCATTAATGCATGTATCTAATTGAGAGTGATGCACACCTCAGACTACCTCACACTATCAATTTGTGTAAATTAACCAGTCCACAGTTGTGTTAGTGACTTTTGGGGCTTATTTGAGACCTGCATTATAGATTAACTCATAGTAAAAAATTATGTTTTCACAGTTTTTGGTGGGTTTCTTTGTATAAACCTGCACAATTTGGAATAGTGAATAAACAGTTGTTTCCATCTTAAAGTAAATAATATTATCTATTTTTAGGGTACCATGAAAAATAAAGATGGTTGATGCATCTTCATGTCCACCATTGCACCAAAATAATGAAATAAAGTGAAATGAACAAAAGCTAGTCATTTTGAAAGAGGAATTTAATTTGGATGCTGAGTCGGAGTGATAGAAAATTAACAGTGTCCACCCCCTCTATTGTGAGCAGAGATCAGACAGTCACAATGCACCCCCTGTTTTAATGCCATACACTAATGCCTCACTCATAATCACTCATAATAATATGAATCAGATTAGACAATTGAAGTGCAATGATGTATTATCTTAGAACCAAAATATTTAAGAGAGATTGAAAAATGAATGGAGGGGAAGTTTAAAAGCTATGCTGCAACCTTTTATGGAGTGTGAAGAACATGTTTTAGCTTGACTATCTTCTGCTGTCATGGACTCCAATTAACAAGTCTGTTTTTCACTTCCTGCACACTCACATTAGACATCATGCAACACAGTTTAGGAGGCACAGTGTGACTCTAGTCGGCTGTGTTGTACTCCAGTTGCAGGCGTGTCTGTGTAATCCCAAACTCGTTATCAAATCGAGTCTCGATAAAAGTCAAGTCATGTAGTTTGCAGAGCTAGAGTCTGGCCAGACATTCAATAATTTATGGGTTGAGAAAACAGTAAGAAAGAATAGACTAGCCAATAAAACTGAATGGAAATGGTCCAACATTTTAGAGTAGTTAGAATTATCAGAATTCACAAAAGCCAGGTTTTTGATGTCCGGCTGATACTCAAGTCTTTTTCAGAGCTAATAGAAAAAGAAGGTATTACCTTACCTTAAGTCACCTTAAGGCTGTGCAAACACAGAGATTTTTGAGTGTAAAGAAACTACTTAAATATTGCTCACTGGGGGTACTAAATAATTTATTTAAATGTATAAAGATTCAGAAATACCGAAAATAAGGAAGAATAAATATAATTAACCCAGGACTTAATTCGCCAAAAACAAGTGAAAATAATGATTCCACCAGCTGTCTGAATGATTACAGAAAGAGAGCCTATCAGAGTCATCTTACTTAGTGGCAACAGACAGGCATCTGGAAATGGGGTTGTCATTAATCCAGGTCTTTGCAGAACAGAGAAGGGGAAGCTCACTTTCTCTCCGTGAGGGGCTTAAGTGAGTGACAGCGTGAAAAATTAGGATCATATCATAACCATTAATTTAGTGGAATGATAAGCTTGAAATGGAACAGTAATTGTTGATGTGCTGGCCGTGTTGTTGGCAGACAGCAGCAAAGGTGCCAGTTTAGTAGAGGAAGAAATAGAGAGAGCAAGATAATGTGGACGCCACATCATACTGTGAGAATGTGTGCGTCACTCTTACATTTTCCATTACAGTTTCCTTTTATTCAAGGTAATGTCCAGAGAGCTGGACTGAAGGACAGAGTACATGATGGATGTGTCATTATATTGTTTAACAAAAGGTGCAGCTCACCGCATAATTCATCTCTCTGTGCTAAGACCATTCCAGCAGTTTCTACTTTGTCAGTGTGGCTTCTTGGCCAAGGACAATATCATCCTTTCTGCACCATGTTAAAAGTCTGCCCATGGCATTTTTTTGTTGATTGAGCTGAAAGCATCCTCGGGCATAAAACGCCTCTATTGAAATTGCACAGTGCTACAAATATTATGCGTATATGTGTATTTCACTCTTAGACACATGCGTGCCTATTCAATAACAGTGTTAAACAAAAGTAAATAGTCACTATGCGAGGAGATACGCCACAGAAGATAGAGAAGTGATTTTCACTTTGCTTGGGATGTTTTATTTTAAATGGCTTTAATCAGACTTTGTGAGATACACAAGGTGAATATTTGTGTATGAATTACATGAACGGGTGAAAATATGAGCTTGACCGCTGTACCTTGTTTGGTCTTTTTTACGGCAATAACTGGCAATACAAAGTTACTGGTGTTACTTGGTTTGACAATTGGCCCTTTTCTTTCTCAAATCATAAGGCTTCCTCAGTACTTAGTTTCAAGCAATGGTTCTGTTTCAGGCTCCTCGCAAATAGAAAAACATTATTAAAAAAAAAGTGTCTTGTCTTTCCTTTGTGTTATGTTGGTTTATTAAAGTTCCTAATTCTACTTAATGGTGATAAATAGATTAGGGAAAAGTGACTCATATATTAAATTTGTTCCCACCGTTTAATATATTTAAGTCCCTTAGCTCCCTTCTGAGTGATGGTGTTTATTTTGTTATTGTTGCTGTAGCTTGGTTCATTTTCTCTAATGTTTCACGGGTGACTTTAATAGTTTTATATTTGTCCCGGTTTGAACCATAGCCTTCTCACGACCAGTTAGAGCTATTATATAAATTTGGCTGATCTTTGTCTGTCTGCTGTTTGAAATACTCCACTACCATGAGTGGTGAGGATCCTAAACCAGTTTTTAGATACACAAATATACAAGAAAACTGGGAATTTATTTGCATACTGAAATTAAGTATTAGCAGTAGAGTTAGGGGAAGATAAAGTCGAACTTCTTGGACATAAATTCTGCTTGTGTGAGCATACAGCAAAGCTGAAGAGGCACCATGGCGAGACACTCATGATGAGATATCCAGAAAATGATAATGGCTCTTCCAATAACTCGCCCTCACTCCCTGTGTACTCACTCACTGACTGCGCAGAATCTTAATCCTGGACTGACAGGGAGGAACCGAGGTGCCATTTATAAGAATGAGCGCTATTAACAAGGAACAGTACATAATGTAAGCCCATAGTGTTTGTGACAGGATACCTTGATAACATTAGATCAGCAGTGCAGAAATCATCAAAATAGAACAGAGCTGCATAGGGCCTGCTGTTTTATGCTCTTACTAAATACAGTATTATTAATAGTTTCAATGCTTCGGACTAAGATTCCGATGATGCAGCAATTTGAATATTGAGCTTCACCACACATAGACGATGATGATAAAGCTACATCTGGTGACTAAGAAGCTTCAAAATTATAGCCAAGATTCAACATCTGATCAGAACATAGGGCTGTTTTTTTTTTTTTGTTTTTTTTTTTTTGGGGGGGTTGCTACTGTGAAGGATTAACTGCTTACCCACATCACAAGGTCATATACTGACTATAGCTGCAAACACTGGGAGAGCTGAGGGAGGTTCAGGACATTTGTGATTTGGGTGTTGAAAAACAGTGTCTATTAACTTAAAAAACAACAACAACCGTGCAGTCTGAACTGTGCTAGATGGAACTGAAACTCTTATTTTCAAGATATCTGAGATGTTTTATTTTTGGTATACATCTTAATGGGATACTGCTTTATCTTTTGTTTTAAACTATTAGTACTGTCATTTTTTTCAATAAGCGTCTCTATTTGAGAGTCTTTTCCATCACAGAGGCATTAAGGCATAAAAAAATATCCAAACAGTAACAGGAATACAATAATCCATGTCTAAACAGATGGCTCTTGAGCTCCATTTGAAAAGTTACAATAGAGAGTAGTTTGTAACTCAGTAATTCACAACGTCTTTATTGAAAAATTGTTAATGTTCCAATAGTGACTCGGTCTGTGAAATCATCTCTCATATAGACAGTCACATGTTAACGTACAGTAATCAAAAATCTTAAAATTTACAGTCGCAGAATCCTGCAACACTACTGCTATGATGCATGTGTTGAAAAGGCCCAGCAAACAAATAGGATTAGTGAAAAGCTTCTCATCGAGCCACAGCTATCAGAAGGATGGATTACTCAGACAAAAACAACAGTAATGAGAGACAATTAATAAAATGAAATGGAATTTCAAGAAATGCTTCAGTGGTGGTTATGGGGAAAACTGCTTTTATATAAATAAACGCATGTATGCATGGATAAAATGAAAGACAAGGCAGCAAAATTTAAATTCAAGCAGAAATGAGAGGGGTCAAGAAATAAAAAGGCATTTCAGGTAGGAGAAACGTCAGGGACAAGCTACATTATATTAGACTACCGGTATGTGTTTGGTGCTGTGAATGGGGTAATCAGGTCTGTGTGAAGAGGATGAGAAGGCAGAGGACAGAAGCAGTGGAGTCTAAGGTTTGATATATCTGGAGCATTAGAGGAAAGTTAGTATGCAGATACACTCCAGCACTTTCAAGACGCTGACTGGATTTGAATAAAAGAAGACCTGTGATGGGTCTTCAAATAACTTGTTTGGAAAAATCCCTGTACTAGTGAAGACCCCATGATGACATGGCTCAGGTGTGTGCTGTGGTCTGTTCATAATCTCACATAGCTTTCATCTGAAAATTATATAAATAAACTCTGTCAAGCAGGTCAGTTCCCCACATATTGTGAGACACATTATGTAGGCAGTAGTCATGCAAGGTTACATAACTTTGTAGGCTGCTTTATGATTAAACGGTTAGGGTTGATCCTCCAAAGATCAAGGGTCAAAGTTCCTGTGGAATCCAGAACATCACCAAAATTCAATAATCTGTTTCATGGCCCATGATCACAATTTTTACTGAAAATTTCATGAAAATCCATTCACATTAGTTTTTAATTTGCTAACACAGATAAAGACCAGTTAACACAACCCTTGATTAGGGGATATACATTGTAGATAAAAAAAGTATGGTGTATTTCTTTCTCAAACATGTACAGATATACATACTGTATCATCAGCATTTGTATTTATAAGAAATAAATTCAAACATTAAACCCCAGCAGCAACCTTTTTAGGGACAATACTTTATTATTAACCTGAAATTTATTTATCCTAATATCAGAGCAATGCCACCCTTTCGTTTTGGATTTAGCATTATTACATGAACACTGTAGTTAACACACTAATGAAACACATATGAAAACATCTGCCTCAGGAGGATGTGACTATGAACTCTCAGCATCGTGGCTACTATAGTTTCCAAATAACCCCACCCCCAAAAAATCTAAAGACTCCATTCTACACCCCAGATTCCTGGCTATTTTTGATGCCTTTGTCATTGTTTATGTTTTGATTGTCTCTTCCTATTGTTACAAGTTTTTTGTTGACCCAGGAACAACAGCTGATGTGTATTGATTCAGCCAATAGTGATCCTAGTAAATAAATAAAAATAAGTGGATCTGGTTCTACAAAAGGTAAAAGGTAAAATTTATCCAACAGCACAAATATAAATTCAGTTTTAGACATACATTCTTATATGATCAGCTATCAATACAGATTTCAAATTACATTTTACCATCATGGAGGAATAGTGGGAAGCCACAGTGTGGCGACTTTCGGCCAGATACAGATCTTGAGCTGGCAGGTGAGCTGAATGATAAAAGAAATTGGAATAGGGAAAAATTTATAAGAAAAAATGATTGGAGCCTCTGATCTGCAGCTCATAGTGACAGATAATTTGCATTAGTTTGTAATGTGGTGTTCATTCTCATCCATAGGGACAGGGAAAAAGTATGAGATAAGATGGGCATTAGCTTTATTTAGTTTGTGTAGTTTAAATATACACCAAGAATTTGAAGATATTAATGACTTCACATGATGCTGTCACTCCTGCTGCTTTACTGTCTGAGCTTGACTTATTGAGATATTGATATTAATTTTCATGTGTATCAATGGCTCTCATCATGCATGCAGAATCAAAACCACCCTCAAGCATTAATCATGGAGTATGCAGTTGGCAGGAGACATCTGGGAGTTAGAAACAAAGTGTTTTATATACCATTAAATCTATATGCCTCTGTGCAAAAGACTGTGATTATCTATATGTATTTTTTTCACTCCCATTTGGACACAGTCCAATTTCAACATCCATCCCAGTCTGATTCAAATTACCATTTGCCATTGTGAAATATGCAGATAAAGTGATTGTATGTGATGACCTCAGTTTTGCACGCAGACCTGAAGAGTAAAACCTGAAAGGCTTCTGATTCCGGGCATGAGCTAAGTGAGTGGATCGTGATGTAACAAGATGAATCTCCTGGGAGAGGCACAGTAGAGCACAGAAGCATGAATGCATGATAAACATGGCATCTACACTCATTTTTGCACAAGGAACCCTATAGAAATGTGTTGAGCACATGAATTATTATAATTGAGCACTGTTACCTATAACAGTACATTTTAAGATTTGTGTCCCATTTTAGTCTTTTGCCACTACGATTTTAAAAACAGATTTAGCTCTGTGAATATATCCAGTGTAATTATCATTTCACTCCAATTGTGCATATCAGAGTTTGCCACAGTTCTAAAAAATATTGGAATAAAATAATCACATTTTGCTGATTTTAAAGTCACCACAAAGAAAGCGCTGTAATTTTCATCTTGTACTGTATGTGTCGCTCGTTATGTTCACTGTGTGGCCTATAGAATAAATATTTAAGCGGGCCCTTTTTAAAGACATGGAGGCAAAATAATGTTAATCTTGCTTAAAACACAAAATCAAGGTGGCTTCCAAGCTAAACTGCTCCTCTAAGAATAATTTAGGTTTACTAGAAACAGTAGATAGTCCTAAATAAAACAAAACATTTTTTTTCCTGATTTTTCTATTTATCAGATAAAAGTCCATTTCCATTCTCTACCGCTTATCCGGGGTCGGGTCGCGGGGGCAGCAGCCTAAGGAGAGAAGCCCAGACTTCCCTCTCCCCAGCTACCTCCTCCAGCTCATCCGGAGGGATCCCCAGGCGTTCCCAGGCCAGTTGAGAGACGTAGTCTCTCCAACGTGTCCTGGGTCTCCCCGGGGGTCTCCTACTGGAGGGACATGCCCTGAACACCTCACCAGGGAGGCGTCCAGGGGGCATCCTGACTAGATGCCCAAGCCACCCCATCTGGCTCCTCTCAACGCGGAGGAACAGCGACTCTACTCCGAGCTCCTCCCGGATGGCAGAGCTTCTCACCCTATCTCTAAGGGAGAGCCCAGCCACCCTACGGAGGAAGCTCATTTCAGCCGCTTGTAACCGTGATCTTGTTCTTTCGGTCATTACCCAAAGCTCATGACCATAAGTGAGGGTAGAAACGAAGATCGACCGGTAAATCGATTTGGAGGTGCTGATTCTCATCCCAGCCGCTTCACATGCGGCGGCGAACCGATCCAGTGATAGTTGGAGGTCACGGGCCGATGACGCCAACAGGACCACATCATCCGCAAAAAGCAGAGACCCGATCCTGAGGTCACCAAACCGGATCCCCTCAACACCGTGACTGCACCTAGAAATTCTGTCCATAAAAATTATGAACAGAATCGGTGACAAAGGGCAGCCCTGGCGGAGGCCAACCCTCACCGGAAACGAGTTCGACTTACTGCCAGCAATTCGGACCAAACTCGTACAGGGAGCGGACAGCCCGTATCAGCGGGCCCGACACCCCATACTCTCGGAGGACCCCCCACAGGACCCCCCGAGGGACACGGTCGAAAGCCTTCTCCAAGTCACAAAACACATGTGGACTGGTTGGGCAAACTCCCATGCACCCTCGAAGACCCTGCTGAGGGTGTAGAGCTGGTCCACTGTTCCACGCCCAGGACGAAAACCACATTGCTCCTCCTGAATCCGAGGTTCGACTATCCGGCGGACCCTCCTCTCCAGTACCCCTGAATAGACCTTACCAGGGAGGCTGAGGAGTGTGATCCCCCTATAGTTGGAACACACCCTCCGGTCCCCCTTCTTAAAAAGAGGGACTACCACCCCGGTCTGCCAATCCAGCGGCACTGCCCCCGATGTCCACGCGATGTTGCAGAGTCGAGTCAACCACGACAGCCCTACAACATCCAGAGCCTAAAGGGACATCCAGAGCCTCCAGGTCCCCAGGCCCTACTTCCTCACTGGAAGGCGTGTTGGTGGGATTGAGGAGGTCCTCGAAGTATTCCTTCCACCGATCCACAACATCCCGAGTTGAGGTCAGCAGCACACCATCACCACTATACACAGTGTTGACAGTGCACTGCTTCCCCCCCCTCAGACGCCGGATGGTGGTCCAGAACCTTTTCGAGGCCGTCCGAAAGTCGTTCTCCATGGCCTCACCGAACTCTTCCCATGCCCGAGTCTTTGCCTCGGCAACCGCCGTAGCTGCACTCCGCTTGGCACCCCGGTACCTATCTGCTGCCTCAGGAGTCCCACAGGCCAGTAAGGCCCGATACGACTCCTTCTTCAGCTTGACGGCATCCCTCACGGGCATTGCCGCCACGACAGGCACCAACCACCTTGCGGCCACAGCACCGGTCAGCTGCCTCAACAATGGAGGCACGGAACACGGTCCACTCGGACTCAATGTCCCCCGCCTCCCCCGGGACATGGTCAAAGCTCTCCCGGAGGCGTGAGTTGAAGCTCCTTCTGACAGGGGACTCTGCCAGGCGTTCCCAGCAGACCCTCACAACACGTTTGGGCCTGCCAGGTCTGTCCGGCATCCTTCCCCACCATCGGAGCCAACTCACCACCAGGTGGTGATCAGTTGACAGCTCCGCCCCTCTCTTCACCCGAGTGTCCAGAACATGCAGCCGCAAATCCGATGACACAACCACAAAGTCGATCATCGATCTGCGGCCTAAGGCGTCCTGGTGCCAAGTGCACATGTGGACGCCTTTATGTCTGAACAAGGTGTTCGGACAACCTGAGACGAGCACAGAAGTCCAATAACAAAACACCACTCGGGTTCAGATCAGGGGGGCCGTTCTTCCCAATCACACCTCTCCAGGTCACACTGTCATTGCCAACGTGAGCATTGAAGTCACCCAGGAGGACGAGGGAGCCCCCAGAAGGGGCACTCTCCAGCACTCCCTCTAAGGACTCCAAAAAGGGTGGATACGCTGAACTGCTGTTTGGACCATAGGCACAAACAACAGTCAGGATCCGTCCCCCCACCCGAAGGCGAAGGGAGGCTACCCTCTCATCCACCGGGGTAAACTCCAGCTGGGGAGCAACCAGAATTGCCACCCCTGCTCGTCGCCTCTCACCATCGGCAACTCCAGAGTGGTAGAGAGTCCAACCCCTCTCAAGAAGACTGGTTCCAGAGCCCTTGCCGTGCGTCGAGGTGAGGCCAACTATATCTAGTCGGAACTTCTCAACCTCGTGCACCAACTCAGGCTCCTTTCCCACCAGAGAGGTGACATTCCATGTCCCTAGAGCCAGTTTGTGCAGCCGAGAATCAGACCGCCAAGGTCCCTGCCTCCGGCTGCTACCCAAAACACAATGCACCCGACCCCCTTGGCCCCTCCTGCAGGTGGTGAGCCCACGGGAAGGGGGTCCCATGTTGCCTCTTCGGGCTGCGCCCGGCCGGACTCCATGGGCAGAGGTACGGCCACCAGGCGCTCGCCAACGTGCCCCCCAGGCCTGGCTCCAGGAGGGGGCCCTGGTGACCCGCATCCGGGCAAGGGAAACTTGGTACCAATGTTGTTATTCATCATCAGGGGGGTCTGGGCTACGCTTCGTCTGATCCCTCACCTAGGACCTGTTTGCCATGGGTGGCCCTACCAGGGGCATATAGCCCCAGACAACGGAGCTCCTGGGATCATTGGGACACGCAAACCCCTCCACCACGATAAGGTGGCAGCCCAGGGAGGGGCAGATAAAAGTCCAAAAATTTAAAAAACATTACCATAATTTATTGTTGCATCACATTGCTGTTAACTAAATGTGGACATGTCAATGTATTCAATCACATATAATGTAAAACAATACCTGACGTTAAAACAGTTTCATTTTTAAAAGGTTTTGGTAAAAGTATAATTAAAAACCACAGCAACCCATTGTGGCTGTTGAGTAATTACTCTGTATAGTAATTATCCCTCATAAACACAGTTGCTTCATGCCCCCTGAAGAATCAGCTGTAATCGTTTCTTTTGAAAGGGTATTTTCAGAGCCTTAAACTGGACAGTAAGTTTTAAAATTCCACTGTGGTGCAATGAGGCAACATTCTAGTTAAATAGAGCCCCAACAGACTCTGAAAGGGCGGTACTGGCGTGAAACAGGCATGAGAGAGGCAGTGATGGAGAGATGACTGTAGAGAGAGATGTAGAAACGTTATTATCTGTCACTTTACATGCATGTTGCATCCTGTCTATCTGTGAAGCCTCACTGACTGGACTTTATGTGCATTAAACAAAAAGAATACAAATACACATGCATGCACATATTTTCACATTGCTCCCCTTTTTTTTTTTTACTAAAAATCGAGAAAAGTGCTACAATGACAAAATTAAATTATGACAGTGAATACGAAATCATACATTGCATTAAAGCCCACAAATGTGTCACATTAAAACCCAAACATAACCAAAACAAAGAAAAATCCAAACTAACCAGTGGAGAATGAAAAGGTCAGAGTAAACCAAGCAATCGCGCACTCTGTATTGATGTTGATCCAGTGATCCTTAAAAAAATCACAGACTACCTGTGAGTCAATATGGTGATTTAGGGTGCGTATTTATCACACAAAATATCCACTAGGAGGGGCTCATAAGGGGTTTAGAAGGACAATGATTAATTTAATCAAGTGTGAGTGAACTTTCTCCAAAAATCATGCCTCTCCAACAGATAATCCGCTTTCCTTGAAACGTCTCCAACAGGATTAGCCCCTGAGGGAAGTCTGGATGCGTTTAATAGTGAAGAAAAAGAGAAAGCAATATTGGGAGAGGGGGAAAAGCAATGAGTAGTATGAAGAAGTCCCAGGACAGGGACAGAGATAGGCAACCAGCATATACAGTATAAATGAAGATGATATACAATAGAAAGGAAAAGGGAAAATTATGAGAAAAAAAGAACTACCGGTACTTGTAAACTTGTGTTATTTTAAAGCAATATAAGAGAGCTAGCATCTTTGGGAGAGATAATTGCATATTTTATATTTACAAATCTGTGAAGAAGTAATATAAAAGAAACAGCATTTCTTTTAAACCAATTCACCCAATTCCAATATGTAAAATATGTAGGTCAGACTGATGGTGCTCCAAAAGCACCATGTCTGTCTGTCAGACAGACAGACAGGCAGAAAGACAGATAGATCAATTACCAGGCACTTTAAAACATCTCTACTAGAGTGGATAACCAGAAAATAACAAGAGGATAAGATTCGGAAAGTACTAGGAAAATTACTTGAATGTAATAATTGATAGCTTTGGTTTAACAACAGGACAAAAGAAGCGGGCTGGTAGATGCATCCAATTCTACTGTGCACCATAAGTCGTGATTTTGTCGAGAGAAAAATGTGCAATAACTGGGTGGATAGCATAATTAAAAAAACATCTAAATTAAAGCTGTTAACATTAAATAAGGAAAGAACAGGCCGGTTGTGTATAAATGCGTAGAAAAGTGTTGCCATCTGCTCATGAGCCCTGTAGTTTAAAGCAGTCGGGTGCATGGGTGCAAACTAAACTATGAGAAACAACCAGATCCTTAAAATTGAGCAAAAACTTTAAATTTCTAAAATTTCTTGCCACTGTGGCTGGAAATTCATATTCACTCAGGAAGCGGACGGGGGTATCTGGTGAGGACAATTCTGTGCCAAGGTTAGGGTTACATCTACCAATGGAGTAGTGCTGAACTACACTGAAAGCTGTAGCCTTTGATTAAGCTCTACTATTCCGGGCCTAATGCCCTAAATTATTCACTGAGTTGGTGGAGAGGGGTTGTGCAAGCCTGCTAAGTGTGCTAGCCTAAAAAAATATAATGCAATAAAGCTCACCCATGCATAATGAATGGATGACTGGAGCTTGGTGCTTTTTGTCTTGTGGAGACGGAATTAGGGAGAGTAAATCAGATGAGGTGCTCAATGCCCACTTGGCAAATCACCAACCACCTCTGCCAGGCTGCTCTTTGGCCAAAAAAAAAAACCCTTGCTGTATCTACGATTTGCCAATCTTTTATTTCATCCAGCACAGGTTGACCCTCTTTCAATTTCAAAGAAAATGATACACAGAGGACACCATGGCTCTGAGAATTGCATCAGGGTCAGGAGAAAGCTTGTGGAAGATTGTGGAATCTTTTCACATGCCTTGCTGGTTATAAATAATAGCGATTAAAAAAAACACCTCAGTAGCTTAATGCAGTGCTTGATGTTAGTACTGCAACTACTGAGGGTTCTGCTTTTACCACCTTTACAAAGCTGCATGAAAAAGAGTGCCAAAAATGGATGTTTATAAAAGTTTAAAACATTTGACAAATATATATAGTGATCTTGATCATAAAATTAGAAACAAAGGCAAATGTTGGTGCTTTGGCATACAACCTTAGAAATGTAAAATCTACAATATAATAAATAAACAAAATAATTGTCAAGCAATCACACTGTCCTAAAAGAGTAGGATAGTGAGATTGTCACAATCTTTTTCTATCTCCTTCTCTGTAGAGTCAAATGGTAGCCAGTGTGAGGGGATGCTGTGTGTGCTCTGTGATGGACTAGAAACATGTTCAGACTCTATTTCTGCCACAGAATAATAAGGGAAATAGTGGAATAAGAATGAGCAATGGTTAACAGAGGATGAATGCACCAGCTTGCTGCACCTCAACGTTCTCTCACATTTGAGAGAAGTTATTATGCATTTTTTCTTTCTGTTGAATATTATTTTCATCTTACTCTTGAGATAGCTATCTCAAGATAATTCAAAATACGAACATCATTTGTAATGGTATTAGGTAAAAATAAAATTGTAACAAAAACAACACTTTCAGTGTGAAGGTCAGCTGTAGAGAGGAAAAAGGTTTTATGAACACAGTTACACAACAGCACACAGTAAATAAACCGCTAAAACCAAACAGAGTGCTGTTAAGTATGCATAAGTCCTTTGAATTAGTCTTCCTGATCTGCCTTGGATGACAGCCTTTCGTGCCGGCAGAATACAATATGAGAGCATATCACCAAAACACAGAGTGTTCCCTTATGTCAACTCTTCCTCTTCACACAAACTGCAAGCACTGTATGTTTCTCAATCATTATTTTCATGCTACTCTCGCAAATATTGACATGGAAATAAAGCCGCTGCCCAGCTGTAGCTCATTTTAAGGAATATTTCTGGTTTACTGGCAAACTTTTACAATATTAATCTCTCCCTTCAGGTGCTTTTGGATATTTGGATATATAACAATAAATCTGAGTTTTCACACTTCTAATTGTGTCCACTGTGACACACCATGTAAATGCTTCAGGACTCAGTAGACATAGTATAATTAATAGTTAGTTTATACAATGCTATTGAGGGACAAATCATTAAACTGTTGTGTAAAAATGTTTTAAAAAATAATGGACCCATGATGCACTCAAGATTACATACTGGCAGCATTTAGACCCAAATGTTGCCTATGTTTCTTCCACTCTAATGATGCAACAATATAGATGGGGTGGCAGTCCCTTATGCCTGTTTCCACCACTTATGGGGGGGTAGCAATGGAAACTGCTGTATGATTGGGTTCATGCAGACTCATAAAGCAGAGAGTAAGAGGCTCTCAACAACTGAAAAGGCATTTGAAGACAGAATATGGTGGCATATGGTGATCCTCAAGACCCTCTGAACCCAACTGCTGACTACTATGACAGCAAACAATGACCTGGAGAGTCCATATGCTCTGATGCCATTGCGCGGGAATTAACACTTCAAGCTGCAGAAGAAAGTCGCTAAGGCAATCTAAAGACTTCTCCAATCCTGACCTCACTTTTAGCTGTTCACAAGTGGAAGAAGCTGAACAAAACATGCACAAAACAGCATCTAGTACTGCTATGTGTCAGTTTTAATATAACAAAATGTGATTGGGGCTGCAGAAAACACCGTCCAGAGATTCATGAAATGCTGAGTCTCAGCCACTTGTTTTTGTGGTCCATGATGCTATTCTTTATCCAAACCATGTCACGCTCTGCTGCAAACTGTCCCAATGAAAGTTGGGTGAATGAAAGGTCAACAATTGATGAGGCTAAAATGACAATATCGTTGACACAAAGCAATGGTATAGTTCTCAGGCCTGACTTCTCGATATCCTGCCCATAAAATTAAAAAAAAAATTAAATCACTGACAAAGGGCAATGCTGGCCAAGTCTATCCCTCACAAGGAAAGAGCTTGACTTACTTACTTAGTGCTGGGTCCATTTACCCCATATTCCCCATCCACAGGGTGGCCATGGGTACACAGTTGTGTTTCCAGCCTTTTATATCCTTTTAATGCACCATCAGATGCACATTTGACAGTTGTAGTGAATGGAGATTATAAAAGTAAACAAAGTTGAACTATCATCAGCACATAAAACAGAAAATGTCAAAAAACAGTGTGATCTGCTGTCATTTACAGCATTTCCAACAGCTGACACATCTCACAGTAAATGGCATGTGAGAAGCATGAGCAGATAGCTGAGCCAAATCCCACAGTGCTCCAATGTTTATCAGAGTTCAGCTCAATTTAAATGCAGCCAAATCCCTTTGACCCCCTGTAACAAACTTTACATTCTACAGTATCAGCCTATGAGACAGATGCTATATCACAGTGGCGAAGCAGGCTATACAACAATTGGCTGCAATTCTCCACTTAATCCTAACCTCTTTCAAAAAGAGGCTGCAGCTTGCCCTACCCCTTGCTCTCTGGCCTTGATTATAAGGCGAAGAAAGAGACTGTAAGTGAATAAGCTTGATCATCATCTACTTGAACAAACATCCTTGCTTCCTTGCCTCCATCCTTTCCAAGTCTAAAGCCTTTTACTCCCTCCATTACACTAATAAGGCTAATCAAACCTCTGGCTGGTGCAGACATGAGCCTGGGAGAACATACAGTAAGGCAAGATCAATGGACTACATCAAAGGGCTGCAGCCCCACATAAACCAGCCCAGCTCTGGCCCCCAGAGATAAATCTGATTCTCCTGAACATTTTTCATGGCATAATCCGTGACTGTTCTTTACCTCCCTGTATTTTAATGCTGTGTACTTTTTTGATGTCCAACAGTGTGAAGGCTCATTCATGCAACCATGGTAATGCGCATTAGATGAGATCACATAGCATGCATCCATTAGCAAAGAAATGCCTGTCTAATATACCATGACTGTGGCCACAAACACAAGTGCACCTACATGTAGTAATTTCCACTAATGCATTACAGTTTTATCAATTATAAATGTGTTCCAAATTAGTTCACTGGTGCAATTAAGTAATGCTGAAGGCCTGATCCCTTGGCCAGTCATCCCAGTAGCTGTGCCTTTCTTCTTTTGCCTACTTCATCTGGAGCTGGATGTGTGCATGTTGCTTACCTGGAAATGCATAATGGAAAAAGTCCAATTGTTAATAGTAGTGTGATGTTTTGGACAATAATCTGACAGGGAAGCCTTGGAACTTGACATCCATGTATATAGGGCTATGGATGACCTGTACCAACCAACATTGTTGCAGGCCATGTACTCTCTGTCATTGAAACAATATTCCCTGATGACTGTGGCCTATTTCGGCAGAATAATCTGCCCTGCCACAAATCAAAAATGCTTTAGGGACGGCTTGAGGTGTTGATTTTGTGAGATATGGTGGGCAAACAAGTCCAATCAATGGTGGCACCACCTCACAATTTTCAGGAATTAATGGATCTGCTGCTAGAATCTTGGTGCCAGATTAGCACACTTTCAGTGGTCTAGTGGATTCTATGCCTTAATAAAGTCATGTTGAGCCCTGTCTACAGAACTGTTTGCTATCACAGACAAAATATTTGGGAAAACATTAGTTAACCTTAAAATAAAATATCAAGTATATCAGTGATGCTGGTCTGTCAATCTATAGAAAACAATACAAGCATGTTTTTAAAAAAAAAAGAAAAAGTATATCATATAAATGTGTATAGGAGAGCATTCCCGGGAGGCCAAATTATATTTCCACTGTTAAAGTCAGATTCAATCAGTTGAACGTATGCAAAATGTTGGCTTATTCTTCCTTCTCATATCTGTGAACAAACCACATTCACAAACACACAACTTGTTCTCGTGGTAACTGAAAAACATTTCTGGTAGCAGATATGGAATCCCATCCTTCATTTCCGTGAGTTAAGTTGAATCTTGCTTTCGTATTTTCTCACCGTGGATGCATGACCTACTTTCACACTCACACACACACACACACACACACACACACACACACACACACACACACACACACACTCAGAGTTAAGCTTCTGAAGTAAAATGTGTGCATGTTTGTGTTTATGTGTTTGAGACAGAGGGGGGAGAGAAAGAGAGACCTGTACAAGGATGTTTTCATTTTTTGTCAGAAGAAAGAACAAGTATATGCATGCCAATCCATTTTTCCCACGTTGGTGGTACACAGCTGCTGCAAATCCTAACCAACTAGGAAAAATGAGACTGGGTAAGAAATTGAGAATGGCCTCAGGTTAAGAAGTAAAATAAATGAACTCAATAATAGCTTTTTGAAATCAATAATAGCTTTCGATAGCTATTATTGATACCTTTGGATCACACTTATAATTGTTTATATGTTTATTGTATATGGCTGTATGTATGTATGTATGTATGTATGTATGTATGTATGTATGTATGTATGTATGTATGTATGTATGTATGTATGTATGTATAACATAAAGGTTATTTCAGTCTTCTTTACTTTTGTTACCTGCAGTTCCACACCTTTGTGTCCTCTCATCACTATCACTGTCTTGCTTTTCCATCACCACAAACACCTCATCTCCCCCTCCAGTCCCCCTTTAGACAGTGGTTCGTGACATTATCCATCCAGTGTGACTCTCTCTATAAATTAGCCATTTTGACTGGTGATTTTTGCTGACTGTTCCAACAATTTTAGAAATGACAGGAACAAAATGTGTCGCGTGTAGGCAAAACGACAACCAACGGTTCATACATTTTTGGCTTTAGTCTGGAAAAAGACTTCACACGCTCAGCTTAACTAATATGGAATAAACTATGCAAAGTCTAAAATTTGTGCACTTTTATCATTTTGACAGCATAACCAAGGGGAACAGAAATGTTGCATAAAAAGATTGCAGCAAAATGACATTGAAGCAGAGGTTATCCCTGCTGAGTGAGGCCAAGGCAACGTCCAAACAGGAGTAGAATAGTGTTGTCTGCTGGCACAATATTGTTGTCTGCTACCACAAAGCCACAACTGTCACGCAGGGTGACACACACAGAAGATGGATGGATGGATGGATGGATGGATGGATGGATGGATGGATGATGGATGGATGGATGGATGGATGGATGGATGGATGGATGGATGGATGGATGGATGGATGGATGGATGGATGGATGGCAGCAGATGTTTTCATACGCCATCCAATAAAGGCTTAGTTCCCCTGGGTCTCTAAGGAATTTGCCTTCTCAGCCAGAGGGCTTTTCTGTGTTGATGGCTTGATGCCTCTCCATGCCACACATGAGTCTGGCTTTCCGTGAAATCACAGCAGCTCACTTTCTGTCATATGTTGATATAGAAAATGATCAATATTCTTGTGTCCCAGCCAGATATTAGTCGCTCCAGCTCATAATTTCTCGAGTCTAATTCTGACCTATTTTAATTTCATTTTCTACTCTTGCTGAATGTGCAGAGCTCATCGAGTATTTGTCCTCCCCATGCAGTTTAAAACTTGTATATAAGGCTTTGAGTTAAGTAAAATGTAAGCTTATTTATTAGCGTTTGATAATACTGCTTTGAAAAGGTGCAAGGAAAACCACGGCAGCAGACTGCCCATTGAATATATACCGGTACATACAGTATATTGCTGTGTTAAATTTCATGTTGCACAAAACCAGTCGGTGAAGAACTACAGTACAGTATATGCATGGCCTTCATCACTGCAAAGTTCCATTTCTTAAAGCAGATGTTGAGACTTTTCCTCATTTTTAAGGACAGCTGCAGCAAGCATGAATTGGGTGGAACGCTGAGCCTCTGACTGGGCTGCATCACATGGTGAAGAAAGTGCTGGTCAGTTCAGAGGCAACAGGGTTTTAACTCTGCCCTGCAATATAACCAACACACTGACAGAGTAATCCATCTATGTTACAGCCCAACCGCAATGTGTGACTATTGAAAGCAAAAGCTGTGAACATGATTTCAGCTGGAGGTTCTGTCCTCACTGCCTGCCAGATGAATGATTATGCTACAGGTTGGCCTTTACAGCATATGGATCCATATTTAGCAAAACTATTTAGAAATGTGTGACACAATCTGCAAATGTGTTGAGACATGTAAACAGTTTTTCTTTTAAAAAAACCCATCAAAACATACGTAATTTTTATTTAGCATTAAAATGTTGAATCCAGCAACTTTCTCTATTCAGTTTAGCTTGTTTTTTGGGTTTTTTTTAAATTACCACCACCAAAGAGGTTTTATGACAGCTGGCATTTGTGTTTGTAACTCAAAATTTTTTAAATGGATTTTAATGAAATTTTGATATTAAGCCAAGGAGCAAATAATTAAATTTTGACAATGTTCCAGATGGGACTTTGACCTTTGAGGTTTCAAAGATCATAAAGCAACCTACTATATTATGTAATCTTGTATTGTTATTGTCTGTATACAGCATATACTGCACTACAGGTGTACGGCACAATATGTAGGGACATGACCCTCTTTGGTGGTCTTTGTTCTGCGACTGCTTTTAAATGCTAGTTACTGCAGTCATAAATCCTTTAAATAATAATTCTACTACTACTAATAAAAAATAGCATGATGCAGAGATGCCTGGGGCTAATTTTTGCACTACCTTTGGGTATCAGGTATGTTCATAAACACACACACACACACATATTTATATATATACATATATATATATTTAAACAAACAAAAAAAATCTTCTGGCAACTCCAAATCAGAGGTTTGTGTAACGTTTCAGACAACTCAAAAAAAAAAAAAAAAACTAAGCTATTTAGAAAGGTCAGACTTTTCTTGCTCAGAGAAAACATAAATGTAGTTGAGCCAGTTTTCTGCAGGCACTTGTTGTTTCACCTCACAGCTGCAGCTAACTTGTCTGCACACAGCTCAATCTCCTTGAATACTTGTCCCAGCTGTATTCTCATCAGCACATCTAATGAGTGTCAAAAAGCAGCAGAATCCCAGATGGGCTCTACATCTACACACCCATACATGTGACCTGTCAAACGCAACCATTAATATCAGAATGCTTTTCATACCATATAAAAACATGACATCCGTTTCTGTCATAAACAAGAGAGAGCCTTATGGGCATCAGCCCAGGTCACTTGTAATTACTGTGATTCTCTTGTGCTTCTATAGGTTACTTGCTGCCGGAGACTGTGCCAAGGTTGCACTTTAATGTGCAAGTGGATGAAGCAATTTAATTATTGGCAGCAATTCATCTTAGATCAGAAGCGAATTTTTTGTAGCCATACCTTGCATCACTTAATATACCAAGAAATTCAGAGCCTGCCAACAGAAACCTAGATGTCCAAACATGCAGTAAACATTCTGGTATAATACCATGTTTTTTATATTTTTCTTTCTCCACTCCCCAATATGCCCAGCGTAAAAATACTTCCCAATATAGAAGCAGGTTATTTGCTGAGGCAGCAGAGCATCTGTTCATTAAACCAAGCATAATGTTTCCATCTGAATAAGACATCAAATGTTTCACTTTACGCAGGAGTGATGTGGAGCGTACACAAAAAAGCAGTTATGAAAGTCAATTTGAATCAGAAACATGGTAGAGAGAAAAGAACAAGATAGTTCATCATAAAGTGACAAATAAACAAGTGACAAAACCTTAAGGAACTTATTTTTGTTGTTCGACTTCACTAAAAGCTCCAATAAATCATATTTATTGTGATTAACAACTGTAGAATTTTTTTTCTTTTCTCTCTCATATACATACAGTATATACCATATCTGTGTACTGTATATGTACTCTGCCCTGTTAACCATCCTGTGTAAACATGTTGATTTCCCCTTCTATCATTGCTACACTGAATGATGTGTACTACCATCTTGCTGTTTTATCTTATTTTAAGGTCACGGTGAGTTTTGTGTACTGTTGAAACATCAAAGCAGATAGCAGAAGTATCCCACTGAGCTCCAGTCACATAAGGTGAAAACAACATCCTTTTCCTAAAATCTATGGAATCATCGCTACCTTAAATGCATTATGTGCAAAAGCAAAACCACTTATTTCTGCAAACTCCTCTGAAAGTGTGGTAAAGGAGAAGGGGTTGAAGCAACATTGGGGGAACCAAAGATCCCTCACACAGTTGGTAATAGATTAGCATTTCTGCAACTGAGAAAGCTATCCTTCTGGAATACTCCAAAATCAACAATCAGCAGCCAAATCAAGCACTCAGCCTGTGTGTCTGCTAGAGAGTGCATGAACTTAATTAAATCCCTTACTACAAGGTGTGCGTGCACAGCGAGGTCTGCAATGAAAGGCTAATGTGTGGCACAGGTTGGTCCAACAAGTGTCACCAATAGACTCCAGAAATGAAGGCATGAATGCTACAGAACTGGTTGAGGACAATATGAGCACAATAATCTGTACGTAATGTTTAACACTCCCCTACTTACAATCCGGGGGCAGAATGAACCAATTTATATTAAAACTATCATATAATAAATACTATTTACATTGGTCATAATTCATTAAATTTCATAGTACATTTGTCGTGGAATGTGATCTGATCATCAAGGAAGTTAACAAATACACTGTTAGCAACTGTAAAACCGTGGCATCCCTGGAGTCTTAAGCAAAAATGCTTGGAGGTTTTGATTAGAGCAGACAAATACACAGATAAGAGCAATGCCTCACAAAAAAGAATTTTTTTTTTCAGAGGTAAGTCAACCAAGTATTAGTTCCATGGGTTGGCTTATGTATTTTCCACTAGCTTTTTTTGCATCTTTACCTTTGCAGAGTAAAGCAGCAAAAAGTTAGGCGACTGAGAGCTAGGATGGCTAGATACTGTTCAGGTTTGTCCTGTTTCTCTTAAATGCCGGTGTAGCAAAGAAATTGCATAAAAAGACATAAATTTAAAAGGTTTATTATTATTTTTACTACTTCAAGCAGGTTCGATAAATGTTCCTACTGGGCCTTGAAAATGACATAACCAGGTAGCTGTAAATATATGAGTCTGTGATTTAATCTCAGTTTTAAAGAATATAATAAACAATTAAAATATATTTGTGAAGCTCAATGCAGAAATCTATCAGTATAAAGAAGCACAACCTTGCAAGAACCTAGTGGCTAACACAACAGCTAATAACACATCCAGGTATTAGCAACATGTCCATGAAGATTCTAACTCATCCATGTCATATTCATTTATAGAGGTGATGAAAGACACTGGAACATTGCCTCTCATCCAAGAGGCTTCTTCAGTTCTGATTGGCCTGGTGGAGTTCAGCTCTAACTGGATCAAAGGGTTGAATAGCGTCATTGGGGATTTTGTTTCATTTGGCAGCAGCAGCAGAGGTGAAAAAGGTTCAATAAAGGTAGTGTGAGTCAAAAAGCAGTTTCTTTTAGCAGTCCAGTTGACTCTCCAATAGGCCTTGATTAACTATTAGTATGGGGAGAATCAATCAGAAAGTAACCATGCTGAAATGGAGTTTGGGAGGACTGTTTATTATTCTTCTACCTAGATGTTTTTCAAAAGACCTGCAGTCTGTTGTTCAGATTTCCAGCAGCGATCCAAGCTCCAAATGCCGCCCCGTTAGAAAGATTCGGGGCGGACAAAGATTACATGTAAAATTGCTTTGGTGATGTGTGTCACAACAAGATTGACTGAGTGTCCTTTCCTAAATCTTCATATGTACACAAACTGCAACTTACTAGGGAAAACTTCACAGATGTATACTGTATTGTCCATCATTTTGTGCTGCACAGTCTGTCTGTCTCAATATGGTAACAGTGATTAACTCTACTGGATGGATGACAGAGACGTGTTGTTTCATGAGTATGCAGGAGTATTTATGTATGCAAACATTAAGCTTATTAACTTTAATCAAATGTGGAAATGTTGTATTACTCTTCCACTGTAGAGATATAGATTTAAATCCACACTCTGAGCACAAAAATCCAAACATGAGTAAAAGAAAAAAGGAAGAGGCTGGATACTTAAGAATTAAGGCAGTCTGGCTTAGGAGGGAAGAGGGGACAGATTTTAACTACAGAGAGAGGGGAGGGTCCAGAAAAGGTAAAATATATGAGGGTAAACTAAACAAGCAGACGCACAGCAGACATCCACAATGTCTTTATTCAAGCCTAAAACAAAAGCCCATGCTTTCCTAATTACCCCTCCAAAAATTAGTCCAAAGCCATAACCTGTGTATTTTATGTATACATATTATAATATAGGAAGCTTATTTTATTGAGTATGTGTGTATGAATATTGTGGAAAGTATTTAAGCATCATTGCAATTTGGCAATAAATGACAAGGACATTTTCGTTAAATCTCCCCATGCTATTTGTGACAATAGGCCAAGGGCTGAGAAGACAGGTGCTTAAATAACTGTAGTTAAGACACTTGTGCGCTGTTGAACTTGTGTCCACAGCAGCTCTTTTTATTATATATTGTACTATTTTATAACAATCACTGAAAGACTATAGCAACAGTGACTTTTCTTATTTTTTCTTCTCCAACAGGCATTTAAAATAGGATTCATACATAACTAGAACATTTCAAAGTAGGAAATGCACTTTTAAAAAGCATGAGACTGAGGAAAGGATTATTTATTTCTGTTACCATACGGCAGTCTGACAGAGGAGCTACAAGACATTTTGTGTGTAATTTTTGTTGTTCCTTCTGTCACTTTGCATTTTAATATGATGCAAATGAGTACATACTTTTAATAAGGTGAGACAAGCAGGCTAAGCAGGTGGTCCTTTCATGAAACTGGATTCATATACACAGCTAAAAGAGTGGCCATGTCACAGTCTGCCTTCAGGGAATCATTCCACTCACCTGCTGCATCTGCAATCAAACCCAGCATTTAAGCTCCTGCCTGCCATTCCCTCTCTGCGAGATTGTTCTCTGCATTCACGCGAGTCATTCCAGCGTTCTTCTACAGACTGGTCACCCGGTACCGACCCTGCCTGTTTTTGACCTTCCTGCCTCGCCTCTGTCCCGGTAAAAGACCTCCGCCTTCTGTCTCTGATCCCGAGTTCGTGGAGACCTCCTCTGGGTTCTGTTTGCTCTTGGCCGGCCAGTCTTCTGCTGCTCGGTTCACTCCGCCGGCGCACCCAGATCTTCTTCCCGAGTGTGCAGCGTTTGGGTCTGACTGCTCTGCCTGTTTCAGGCCATGTCTGATCGAGGTCACTTCGGATAACAGTGCATCCTTGCTCCATGTTGGAAGTAATCCCATCTGTACTTAGTGGAACCTTCCACATCAAACTACACGGCTTGGAACAGTTTCTCAGTTACATCTCAGCACATAGCACCAAGGGGGAAATATTTTGAATGACAGCAAAACTCTAACGCAATCACACACCTACGGGGCTCCCGTAGAGCCAGTTAAACCGTCTCAACTCTGATTCTTCATTCCTAACACTGGAGAGCTCATGATGAGAGACTTACCATAACCACAGCTCGTCTATCATAGCAAAAAAAGAGGAAAACCCGAGGGTTAAACATTCCTACGTGCATCATGGTTAAAATAATAATACTGCCCCACATGTCGCAAGTGTTAAGAGTATATTTCATGTCGTTCAGCAGTTGAAATATTGTTATCAACTCTATATTTTAATGAGCACCCTGCTATCCTTCTAATCATCCTCAACCGCAACATTTGTGGAGTGAAATTTAGATTGTAAGGAGGCTCATCCTCTAAGGGTCTAGAAATATGCAGCTTTGGCCTCTCATCCATTCTTCTATAATCTTGATGTTTCTTCTCTCTCACTTTAGCCAGAGGCGTGTAGCTATCTATAATCCAACCCTCCATCACTGTCTGACGGGTCTATGAGCTAAACCATAGTGCAGCATGATTGATAGGAAATGCTTCCTAACATTTTCTTTTAAAATCTTAAAATAGCTGAGCTGATATAAACAATTTTGATAAATGACTTTAGATCAAGTTAAAAGTCATTTTTAAATTACTCAATAAATAATAATGAAGGGGTAACTGTGAATTTATTTTAAACTAACTAATTACACAGAAAACAATATAATTTATTAATCTATTCTAATCTAACCTGATCTATTAATTAAAAAGTTGTAATTTGTTGTTTGCAATTAAGGTGCACATGGGTATCCAAGGCTAATCATGAAAATTGCAGCCAGTGTTGAAAATCCCCAGTAGTTACCGTATTTACATATAGCGTAAAATACATGCATATATAGTGCTTAATTAGCCCCAATTTGCACAGATGAGCATCTGCCAGCAAAAAGCCATCAGGACAGCATATCCACCTGGAAAACAGCCAGCCCCTATATGAATGTATATGCTCCTAACATACTGGTTTCACCAGACCAGGTAAAAGCATGACAGTTCTTGAACCATCAGTTCTTGAACAACATAAAACAAACACTAAACCAATCCTTGTTTATAACCAGTCAATCTATAAGACAGTTTGGATTCAATGTCCTCACCTCCAGCAGTCCTCTGTTAAAGGAGCCAGTGTCTATAAAGAAATTGCAAAAAATTTAGCGTTGCTAAGCAAGAGTTATGATGCTGCAGGTGCATTAAGAAGCCGCATGCATGTAGGCAGGTCCGAGTGAGTGCTTGTCACATCATGTACACAAAAAACCTCTGAGCTCCTAAAGGATGCTTACAATGTAAGAAAAGCAAAGAAAATATGAATAAAAAATAAAAATGTATGTGCTCTCGAATATCACATAATCACAGTTTATGTATTGTGGACACAATGTACAGTTTGTTTTAGTTTCATTTAATTGGTTATTAAATCCCTTAAACCCCCATATCAGGGCATCATAATTAAAGTGGTTTAAAACCCTCAAACACCACTGAATCAATACGTATATCCATTAAACGTTGCCCCGCTGTATCATACCCATGATGGCCTGCTTTCAGAAGTGGGCCCCACAGCATCAGTATGATTTAAAATGCTGTAACATCCAGCTCTACCCTGTGCTGGAAATCAGAGGGATGTTTTAATCTCAACAAAGTGTGTTTCATCATCAGTTCTTTGTAGCACCAAAGTTGTCTCTGGTTTGATGTTTCTCTTGTTGTTTAATTTGGATTTAAGATGGAACATGTGCACATTTTGCAGAAGAAAATACATTTCTTTGTACGCCACCCACTTTTTTATGGAGATGGTAAAGGGAATAAGTACAGGTTGTTCCACATAGGGGATATTCTACCCTTTTTAAAGTCCCCTCCAACTAAAAAAAAAATCCCTTATTGCCAGGGGAACATTTCACAGGTGTTAAAAATATTTATTTCAAGGAGTTCTTGTCAGGTTCGCAGGAACCAGGATTGCCTTCACTCATGGGAATGCCCAATAAGGGAACTAATTTTAGCTCCTGCTTTAGGATATTGTTTGAACTGCTTCAATAGGAGTGACTAGTGTAAATTGGGTGGCAAAAAAACACCACTGTTCACCCCTACATTCTCACATATCATACTCATCCTTAGTGGTGCATACATGCATGGATGGATGGATGGATGGATGGATGGATGGATGGATGGATGGATGGATGGATGGGCGGGCGGGCGGGCGGGCAGGCACACAGTTTCAGTTCAACAGACATGGAGTCAAGTCAATAATCCAAGTTGTTACATTCCAAGCTGTTATAATCCAGCACAAACAACAAGAGAAAAAGAGTGGACTGGACACTTATAAAGCACAAGCTGGCACAGGAGGGGACAACAGGGACAATCAGACACAGGTAAGACGCATGAGGGAATTAGGTTTAAGGGAGGTTGGGAGCAGTCAAGAGGATAAAGAGGGAGGCAGGGAGGACAGGACAGGACAAAACAGACAAAATTTAAATGCTAAGACACAAAAGACAGATTCTAATGAATCATGCCAGATAAAGTCAAAGTATAACAACTGATACTACACATTTGACATTATGGAAAATGTGAATTTTCACATATATCACTCCACAACATGAACCAGCACCAACCTGTGATGAGATGCATTCACACTTGGGGCAGTGGTTTCCGAAAATTAAGAAAATGTGCATCCCATTACAATGGAGCTTGATGGAAAATCAAATATATAATGTATATTTATACTATCATGTAAATATATTTGTATTTTGTGATTTTATTACCTCTTGATAAACATATTTCTTATGTCGTGCGGCTGTGTGTCATTCATCTTAACAGTTAGTGTAAATATAGACTAAATGACTAATTTATTGCTTTTTTCTAAATCCACTCATTCATAAAATTCTGAATAGCAAATATCCTGAGGCTTTCGGTTCTGCACACTTTAATTTTTGGCGTGTTCCAGTGAAAGATATTTGTTGCTCGATGGTTTGTGTGTTTAGGGTTTATCAGAACAAATACCACAATAATGTTTTTTTTTGTTAAATTCATTCTGTTCATGTTTTGTGTTTGTTTTTACTTTGGTAGAGGTTGAGAGAAAAATAAAAATACTATTTACAAGTATACAGCACACAGTAAATAAAATAAATAATTTAAATATCAAATAAAAAGAATAAGGAGGTTGACCTGAGTGACACTTTCCACATAACATATTAACATATGGATAACAGCCCAGAGATGGCATTACACAGACTGTATCTCTTGTCTCATCTTCTTAACAGCTTTATCCCTTTCAGGGTCACAGGGAGGGTACACAGGGGTAAAGGGAGGGTCCTATATGAGAATTTGGTACCTTGCTCAAGGACACCTGGGAAATGCTCTGAAAGTGTTCTGGCACCTTCCCCTACTAAGGGAACACCTTCCATGTTTTTGTCTGCGCTGGGGTTTGAACTAGGAACCGTCTGTGTTTCAGCTTAGTCCACAACAGACTAAGCTATCACTACCTCACAACCAATAATGTGTCTCGCACACATAAGAGGTGATATTGTACAGTGTTTGTCAGCAGAGGTGAGCGGGGATATGGACATTTTGCACCTGACAAAATGGAATGGTGTTAGTTCACAATGTAAAAGGGCTGGTTAAGTGTGGTGTTTTTCCCCCTTTGATGTCCTGTGTCACCAGCCTGACAGTGGATTTCCTCTCAGACATGAGAGTATTACTGTATTCCATAATAATTCTGAGGGAAAAGCTGTTCAACCAGTCCTCTGTATGCATAACTGTTGAGGTTGTCTGGCAGAATGGATTCGTGGATAGTGCGGTCCTGTTGTTGTCCTTGCAGGAGTCCGTAACTGACTTGATCCCCTGCTGCATGCTTCATGTGTCATAGTTTTCTTAAACCAGCTCTGAAGTCTCTGAGTAAAAGTCCTTTTGGCAGCCGTGATGGATTTTTTTTGGGCTCATGTCAGGCAAGTCAATACCACAGAACGGCTCTTGACTTAAAAGCTTTGCGCCACTTTCTGACCCAGCTGTGTCTACAATAATGGGATCTGATTGGGCAACACCCAGGTGGGGAAGTAGCTAACAACAGGGTCCGTGTATTCATCTATACTGTCAGTGGCTTCCTTAAATATGTGAAGGTCTGCGACCTGCAGTTCTGCCAGTTCATTGTAACTGTCACTCATCACAGTCCTGACTGAGACCAGGTCCGCTGTGACCTGTTTTGTGAAGGTAGCCTGAAGCAGAACAGCAAGGTTCAAGCTGAAAATGTTGCTTGACAACGGCAGTATAAGCACTACTAACATCACTGTAGCTTTTATCCAGAGTGTTATTTCTCCCAGTGGGAAAGTTGGTATGTAGATGTATTTTGGGGATGCTTTCACAGATCACAACAGTTAAAGTCTCCTTTAATAAAAACAGGAATTGGGATAGGGGAATGCACAAAAAATATTGATTTATAGTATTTTAAAAGGAGATAAACAGACTAACAAAACAGGGAACAGCATTTGGATATGAATTTCTCACATCTGCAAATTATGGTGAGCAACCGTCTGAGTGCATTGTCCTCATTAGCTTGAGGTAGTGTGTGGAGCTGGTCTCTATAGGTCTCTCTATACTGGTCTCTACATAATAATGCGTCACAGTTCTCCAGGCAAGTTGAAGGGCCTGCACTTCTCAAATACCAAGATTATTAAAATTCACATGCATGACATTTGAATAATTGGTTCAATCAAAGTCAGGACTTCTAGAACACATTCAGCTCAACAGTGCAACATTGTGATTGATATTTTACCTCACGACTCCTGGAGGGAATTAAATATGTGTACTAGGCACATGCAGAACTGGGGACTTGGTCACAATGTATCTCTGATTTTAAATTCTGCTTCTTGTTACAAACTGTTATGGATCCTGGGCTTGTCAAGTAAGACACAATCCATGAAATCAAACATCTATCAGGTCAGAGATTGCCTAATGCTCATTGTTAATTGCATTTGAGAGAGAATGTCAACTTAATTATTTCAGCTAGAGCTGGAGATGACTCCCTTCAAATCTATTAGACACGAATGCTACGCAAGTCATGAACTTCATTTCACAAGTCAATAAGCAAAGTCCATGGGGAGATTTTGTCTTATCCCTCCAGTGATTTTGGATCAGGGTTTTTTTTAACGTTGAAATGGCTAGAATATTATCAAAATCTAAAAATGATATTACTAGACAAAAGGCTTGCACATGTATTTTCATATAAATTACATCTCTGAATTAAAGCGTTTAATTTTAATGTTGGTAAATTGTGAGCTTGACTCCTATTGTGAGTGTCACTGATCATAACTTTGAGTGAAAGCCTTTCTCAAAGCAAGTGGCACCCTTAAAGGATCCCATGATAGAATCTGAGTATGATGCATGAATTAATAAATAAACAAATGCAATCTTGGAAGTTGTATATTCTTATATTAGTATAGCAAGTAAGTAGCATATTGATCAGGAATACACAAATAGCACATGTTTCAACATCAAATCAAGAGATTTTGTTTAGTAAACTATTATTTCTGAGAAATCTTTTTTTTTTATTTAAAAGAAATGGTTATTTTTATTATAGTGCACATGGTCATTTTTCAATCAGCATGAGATTAAATATAAAATTGATGGTGAAGTAAACGCTAACTGTTAACACTCCCCAAAAAGAAGAAAAAAACCACTTTTCATTATGATGCACCTTACATGCAAATTATTGACAATCCCGCCCCCACCCCGGAACAGTAAAAAAAGCTGTGAATGTAACATTATTGCAATCAAATTTATCTTTTGGCCTTAATATACAGATGAGCTTGATATGGGAAGAAACTCAGACTGATGTATTATCACAAAACTCTGCAATCTTTGCTACAAAATGCTGCATGGTTGATGATGTGCTCCAGTTTTGAGCTATGACTGATGGGAATGGAACTTTGAGGGAGGTAAAGAACTGGCATGGCAGAAAGAAGCAGCCAAGGATGAGCAGACTACTTCAAAGACAGAATGTCAGCCAGTGCCTCAAAGGAGGCCGATTGTACGTGATCTGAAATCTGCATCAGGATCCTGGTAGCCTGACAGAGACAAAGCTTTTTCATTACTGAGAGATTTATCTGATAACTGACAAACTTTGTGAGCAATATCCTCCCTGTGAAACTCTCCAGTGAGGCTGCTAACAAACTACATGCTGCTAAATGACTTCAGCTACTGTATAACTAGATCTAAATTACTATTATAAGTACAATCAAAAGGATTTGACACACCTTATTCAGTGATTTTCCATTTATATGTATTCCTTTCTACATTGCATATTCTTTCTACATTGCATATTCAGGACATATGGAATCAAGCAGAATAATGTTAGGAATTGGTGTTAGCAATATATAATCTCCTTTTGATAACTGACTTGGATGTGTACGTGAAGAAGTCATCTCTATCAGGGGAATATATGGAGCTTTTAGATGGAAAACTCATGCTACGCACAAATCTAATTATGCATACACAGGCACAAAGCATTATATAACTGATTTATTCACTCAGTAGTCCTGATTCTAATTCAGACCTTAAAGCCCAAATGCAAAGTCTACTGGATGAAAGCTAAAATAAAAATCTAAAGAAACAAAAATAATAATAAAAAAAACGAAGAACTGAACACATTATATTAAATCTCACAACATTTAGTCTTTGTTGGCCATAATGGAGAGAAAAGATTTGACTTGTATAATTTATGGGAATTTTGCCTTCATCAATCTTGAATTTACAAATATTAATAATTGTATAATTAGCTTGTTATATAAGTATTTACATTGTCAGCCAATGGAGGGACTGTTATCAATGGGTTAGTGTGGCCATGATCCTGTGGGCTGTCAAAGCTCGACTGGGGATTATTTTATTATTTGATCAGCTTCATCACACATGTGGATTATGGCTTTTTAGAATATGATGAACCTCTCCTTTCATCGACTTGGTTGTTGAACTGTTCACTTCTAGACACGATGTAGAACTGTGAAACATATTTTCCTTTATGCTGACTGTTCACATTTGGTGAATTCATTACCGTTTTCAGAACATGTACCGTAAATTTCAGACTATAGAGTGCACCTGATTATAAGCCGCATAATCTAATTTTAGAAAGAAAATCAATTTTGTACCTATACAAGCCGCACCGGATTTTAAGCCGCAGGTATCCCACATAGTAATATGAAAAATTAGATCGAAAACATTCAGTACCGGTATATGTTTTTATTACCGTAAGAGACGAGTCACTGACGAGTGGCAAACAGACAGGTAAGAAACAACAGCCACTCTTTTCACTTGTATGTTTATACAGAGACCTTAAATTCAAATTTTATCACGTCAGGATTTTTGAACTTTTCTTTTAATTTAATCCGTTTAGCAACATAAACAAATATATTCTACTGGTAATTTATTTATTTTTTTCTAACGGTGTCTGTAATGCAGCTACCTTGAAATATATACATTTGTATCAGCTACACACAAATTACATTGTTTATGCTTTTTTACTCAAACAATGAACAATCTAAACAACCCCCGATGGCCCACCTCTAAAATCTTCTATTTTCATCGCGGTGGCGATTGCTTTTGCCTTCCGTCTGATTTGTACAGCGGAAACACCGCGGCCGCCTGCTCTCTGTGTGTTGACCCAGTCTTCCAGAACGTTTTCAAGCTCGGGCCACCTGCGTTGTTTACCTCTAAAAGCTTTTGTCGTCTTTTTGCTTTGGATCAGTTCTTCAGGCTGGCGTCTCCACCTTCTCCCCATTGATTACCATAATGTATGCCAAGATTATATGCGGCAGCTCGATTTCCTTCTTCAACCGCCAGAGTGATCCCTTTTAACTTAAAAGTCACATCATATGCTTTTCTTCTAGAATTTTCCTTGTGGATGAGGGTTAGTAAAAATGACTGACTCACAATAGTTGTGATAGCAATAGTTGCACCACCAAAAAACATAAATAAGCCACACCGTAGAATAAGCCGCAGTGTTTAAAGTGTAGGAAAAAAGTAGCGGCTTATAGTCCGGAAATTACAGTAATTTTCCAGGTGGAAGCCCCAGTGCGGACAAAACATGAAAGGTGTTCTGGTAGGAGGGGAAGGTGCCACACTTCCAGAACACTGCTGAGGTACCTTTGAGCAACTAACCAATCGTCTAATTGCTCTTATAGGGCCTGGCGATGCGCTGGCGACTTATTCAGGAATGGACCCTGCCTTCGCCCTAATTTACCTGACCCTGACAGGGTTAAAGTGGTCAAGAATACAAACCCTTTAATTAAAAGTACTAGATGAATGAAACCAATTAAGCTTGTGTCTTTAATACTGCTATAAAAGAGGATGGGATGAATATAGACACAAAAGTTACTTGCTCATCTTTATTTTCAGGCATTTGATTTTTTTTAGAATAAAAAAGAAAGTGTAATATTTAATGACATTTAATGAAATTTAAAATTTCAGAGACATTCCACTATTTTAATCCTAAAATTACCAAAACTAAAACTGAATTTTGTCAATTCGGAAAGGTTGGAAACAGAAGGTTAGCTTAGGTTTGGCAGCCTACTTTCCATGCCTGCTGTGTCACAATCGTCTCAAAATGTTAGATTTAAAAACTCAAAATTTCTGAAGCTGTAGCAAAAAATTGTATTTATAATGCATTTGTGGTGGATTAATGAGTCAGAAATACAACTGCAGCGCTGCTAGACACTCAAACACGATCACGTGGCTGCATGCGTGATCTGGTAAGTGACACGCCTCAGACCTGGAAATAACGACCAAGAATGCAGTACAAACCGGCCCTTCCCTCCTGCCAACTGTAAAGGCAGGAACATCCAGTTATTCACCTACAGCTGTCTACTGTTGCAAAATCAAGGACTTCTGCAGACAAAGGATTTGTTCATCTGAACTTGTTCTCTTCACCCCATCCCACAGAAAATAATAAAAAAAAAAGTTGAAGAGTTAAATGGGACTATGTAAGTACATTGTAAACACACATTAAAAGCTGCAGGTGAAAGGGAAATCCTGTTTCCTTTTTTGCATTCAATACAAGTGATCTACCTCTTGACTCTAGGGCAGGTGCTTCATCCTACACACATACCACAGCTCCCCATGGCAATTCAGCAATGTGTGTATGTGACTTGACGTGTGCAGAGTGTGTATGCATGCGCTTGTCTGTTGGTGGGGTGAAAAATAATTGAGCCAAATATAAAAGGATGCTTGCAAAGGAGGGGTGTGTGTGTGTGTGTGTTTGTGTATGTGTAAGTGGGGGGGCACGTTGAGCAGAAATTCTCCAGTCCTTGTGCAGCCTGCCGCCTCACATCATGAAACATCTACTGACAGACGACTCCATGAGAGCCCAGTAATAGAAAAGTTCATGCATAAGCAGCCAAATGAAGGGAGGGGGGAAAAGGGCGGTGGGGATGGAATGGGGGGGGGGGGGGGGGGGGGGTGTCAGACTGCCGCATGCCAGCTGATGCATACTCGGAGATGTGTGTTGGGCTAATGGGGGGAGGTTGTTTTTCAATGTATGGTTAAATGTCTTGGCTTCATTTTTTAGACTCTACAGGATATTTGATTTAACTTGGAGAGACCGGTTATGTTTTTGGTTTCCAGCCACACACTTTTCTACTGTTACCATGGAAACTCTCCCCAACAGCATCGATTTACCTTACTGCAAGATAGCTAATTTTATGCATTTAGTCTGTCGCCATTTCCTGTATGTCTTTTGCTTTGCGAATGCATTAAAAGTGAGCATGTCTTTGACCTATCAACAGCCTTCCTATGATAATGTTATTAACATAAAATGTTATCTTTTTTCTAACTTACAAAGGATTTTTTTTAATTGTGTTTTAAACCAGTCTGTTACCTTTATATAAAAGAACCAGAGGAATGCTTTAGGGACATCATAATCTTTGATTCAACGAAACACTCATAATTTACATTAATAAAGACTGAAGGTAGAAGAGACCTCTAAAACTCATATATTCAGCTCGCCAGTGAAGTCAATTTTGACTACATACACAAACATTCAGAGACAGTTGTGACTTGTCAATTTTTAGACCCTGGTGTGAACTGAATGTAGACACAGTTACATTGGGCAGTGTAAAACGAAGGCTTTAATGTGTTTGTGTTTGATGGGCTGGACGATGTAAAAGAAATTAAAATGTGCTGTGAGAAGATGCAGTACAGATATAAATAAGGGATCAGCACTGGTGTGGCCGTGTTTATTGCTGACTTACATAACAAGAATCACAACAATGATGACTGAGCTCAAGCCATTCTTTTACAAAGGCAAGCACAGTCATGTAGCAGCACTGATTCAGGTCTAAACAGTCAAAAGGCAAATTCAGTCTATTCAGGTCAACAGCAGGCTTGCTTTTGTGTTTTGAACATACAGAAATGTCCTCTCACATGTAGACATGAGAAGAATTGTCAAATAACTCGGGGCTAACTCTGCCCTTAATGTTGCAACAAGTATGTGTGTGTCTGTGCGCGCATGCATGCGTGCGTACGTGTTTGTGCCCATTCATGCATGCGTGTGTTTGCACATGCAAAACACCAGTTTTGTAAATTGCCTTCCGTGTGATCACTAATTTAACAGAGGGTAAATGCAACATGGAGATATAAAGAGAATTTACTTCTGTTACTACAATTTGATTTGATTTTTAAACTTGTCATTGCAGACATTTGCTAATATGCATAAGTGCAAAAAGAAGTAGGAAGAAACAATCACTTATATGATCCTACAATGTGTCATTTGAACAAAATCTTTGTTTTCACTCTGCTGCGGGAATAAGTCAATGAAAATCCTGAATTAACTGAGTTTCAATATTGCAAATGTCTTCATTTGTAATACTATATACAATATTCAACTCATTTAAACAAAACTGCACATCACAAAAGGCCATTCACACATATTTAGCTTTTTTCCTATTAATCATAAAGTAGAGACAAAACATGCTTTTTAATGAACATCAACTTCAACTTCATTTATTTTTCTCATCTGAAAGCTGGTTAAACTGTTTTTTAATAAACGCTGCTGACATGCAGCATCATGAACTCCATATATGCCAAAGAGGTATGGTCTGTCAGTAGTGTGAATCCAAGCATGAGCCTGTGGTGTCCTCTGTTTGACCTTCTTTGGCCTGTCAGTCAGGCTGGGACAGAACACCTGACATAGTCAGCAGGTTTCACAGTTGGCAAAGTTTGGGGAGAATTTAACTGAACTTGTTTTCTATCTGAAACTCCATGGCCACTTACTTTGTGCAAATTCAGCGATCATAGCAAACAAATATGCAGTCAAAAAGAGCCAAAAAGAGTATGTTTACTGCATTTTTTGGTACTGGAATTTGTTTTTGTGAGATTTTTTTTATCATTGTAGTTGTTTTGTTTATTTCTTTTCTGTTTTCCCCTCAATTTGCATCCTTCCTAGTGAACAGCTTGGCCCATCTAAGGTCTTTACAGGCCACCTAAATCCTAAAATACTCCACAAGCTATACCAAAAATTGGATTTTTGCTTAGTCTGATGCAAAGAAAAAAAAAGATTATTTTTTTTCTAAATTGGAAATCACATGTGTAGAATGGTCAAATGTGATACACTAGCAGTTTTTTAATTCAGTAATTTGTATTTATTGAAAAACACATTGTTGGACAAGGAGCAGATGCTTATATACATGACACTGATGGTAAAGGCATCATTTTCATCTAATCAACCCTCTTTTTCTGTTTTATTAGCTGTTTACCCACACAAAAACAATCACTTAATACTGTATGGCTAGACCCAGTGATTCACACACATTACCAGAAACAACACATCAGTTTAACGGGCAGCTATGACCACCTTCACCTCTTCAGACCCCAAAGCTCCGCACTTGAATGTAAATGTACATTTACAGAACTTTACAGAACTATATAAAAATTTGAAAATTAATATTGGCAAACAAGCAACAATTAAAAACAACTGATGTCATCTTCAACTTTAGTCATTGATTTTACAGCAAAATGCCTCACCTCCTTTCATAATTTAGTAAGTGTATTTTTAAAAAAACATTTATTGTAATCTAAGTAAATATATTTATTTATTCAGTTGTTACACAAATTGTATAGTTGTACATTATTTTTTGTTGAGATCGAAGTTTGAGATATTGAATTCAATTGCCATGATTGCTCTTTTAATTATTGTGAGTATGACAATAACAAGTCTCCAATCTGCCTATGATCTACAAACAACAATAATAAATTCCAAATGATAATATCAGGCATCTCTACCTCATCTACATATAAAACTGAATGCAGGTCGACATGTGCATAAGACACGAGGATGGACAAAAGTGAAGAGGCGGAAATCGCATCGACAGATTTTAATGAAAACTTCAGAGGTAAAACCACAGTTTGTGAACGCATCACCGGCACTGCTCACAAATTAACAGACGCTACAGCGAAACAGAGCAGAGAAGAGCAAGTGCTTGAAAAGCTGTCAGAGAAGAAAGTGTGCCATTGTCAGGTCCTATTGGCCACTGAATCTGCAGAGCAGGTCTTGGATATGTTTCCGTTTGAACACTGGTAAGACTGTGCTCTCACCAAATTTATAAAGGATCATTCAATTAATCACAGTAAAAATGTAATTATTAAGCATCATTCTGGCAGTTTGGCTTTCAAATGTATGTTTTTAGAACACTATTTAGAAGCACATCAATTTTCTTTAGATTAACCAAGCTTGTTATATTTTATGTCACTTCAAAGCTGCTGCCACTATGGTTAATTTTTTTGTCAAAAGGGTTGCTCTTAGCAGTCTCCTCAGAAAATGAAATCAATTTATTTCAAACAAAAAATAACTTAGTTACCTATATCAATATACTGGTAACTGCACAATAGCTTTTTTAAAGAAGTGAAATATTTTAATTCTGGTAAAATGACCTTAAAGAAACCTGGATAATTCTTTTATAAAACCAAGACAACTAGCTCTTCTTATTTAATCTGTACATCTTCCTTCACAAAGCATCAGTGTGTAGCTAATCTGCCACAAGAAAATAACATTGATTTAAATAAACAATGAATCAATTACAGCTGGATCAGACCAAAACTAGCTGGAATTAACATGACTCTCCAGATCTGTGAGAGCAATGAAAGAGGCAAACTACGAATATCCTCTGAGGGATTTCCAGACGCCATAGGCCAAGATAAAACACACAGGACATGCTTCAGTGCCCACAGCAAATCATTTTATAATTTGATGGAGTGTGTTTGTAAATCACAACACCAGTGCTTTCAAAATAATGAAGGTCATGGGAACTGTCAACAGCCAGTTTGTGAGATGGCTCTTATAGAGGCAGGGGCATGTATGGACTGGGGAAGACGAGTGGCCATGCTGACACTTGGCCTATACAGACAACTATTCTTAAAGAAAGCATATTGCAATGTGGTAAACAATTACATTTATGTCAGTGTAGTAATATCTATTGTTGTTCATAATAACAGACATATTACATGAGATTTATATTGCTTGATGTAACTGATTCTATCAATAATATTAGTAGCAAAAATATCATTGATGTTATTATTATAAGTAGCAGTTCTTCTGTCTCATGCATATCTGTTGCAAGTAAAAAATATTAAAGTGAGTTTCTGCAGCAATAGAACATTGAAGCTCTTTTTCTATTTTCTTCTTCCTCTTTCAAGGTTTTTAACGTGGTTTCCAACATTTCAGTTTTAATATTTATAGTCTGTTAACAAAAACACCATCAGGTAAACAAACACTCAAGATGCATTTTTATATCAGTAATAATCTAGAGGTTTAGCTGTACGCAGCTCTGCTGACGACATAGTTACGGTGTATTGCAGTGGGTGTTTCTACGAGTAGGTCTGTCTAAACGCTGCGGCATTACACAACAGAGATACACAGAGCTGTTTACAAAACCACGGCTCATCCATCTGCCCACTCCCTGATGCCCTCCCTTCATCAGCCAGGACTCTGTGAAGCTGTCTGTAATCACATTAGGCAGCGGCGGGGTCACTAGGGCTTCTGCAAACACTCATCATCCCATCTCACCGTTAGCAACATCTGTGTCACATGGACCACCGTGTGCATGCTATGGAAAATACAGATAGTAAAATGCCACTGTTGTGCATGTGAATGTACCATGCACATCACAGCTTTTTACAACAGTACATTGTTTATGTGTTATTTTTAGAATCAATTCATATAGTTAATCACCTGCCATAGAATTGAAGATACCTCACGATATGCAATAAATAACAAATCTGCTGTCTGATGATACTTAATGATTCATCAGCATCATTAACCTAATTAAATGTACAGACCAATTTATGGACGAGTTTTTCTGAAGTAGCAGGCTGGGGCAAGAGAGACATTAACATGATATTACAGGTCTTCAGTACTTTCAAAGATTTTGCAGACTAGAGAAGTGTCAAGCCTGTCCCTTTCCTTCAGCACCATTCATCACTGTCACTCCTGAATTACAGGCTAATGGGGCTAATCTCACTGCTTTACTCAGCCCCCTCCATGCTACAGAGAAAGTCTTGCAAAGTCAAAAATGAACAGAAATCATTATCTCACTCTTGGCAGAGAAGCCTTGGAAAGGGGGTGTCTTGGCGATTAGCCATGCTGAGATAACCTTGACAACATGGAGTACTTGTTGTTTTCAGCCTCTGGGAGCAGACATGCAACATCCCCACCTAGTTAAGGGCTCTACAGCCATTCCGATCCCTCCAGCAATAGCCTGGTGGGCTCCATCTAGTTTAAACCCTAATTTCTGATTGGCATTCAGTGGCATGCCTGCAGCAAGCAGTGGATGGAGCTCTCCTCTATTAAGATTCTACAAGGCCAGCTGTTCCCTGCTGTCAGAAGCACACAGTGAATCACAGTCAGGGAATAATAAGAGAGCTGGGGTTGGGATAGCTACCACCAGTCACACAGCTCAGACAGCCATGAGAAGAAGTATTGGTATATATATATATATATATGTGTGTGTGTGTGTATGTATGTATATATATATATATATATATATATATAAGGTGATATCTGTGACTGTCAGTCTTAATGTGGTAAAATCTTTACAACTGAATAATCGCACTGACTATAATCATCCCATACAGGTGTCAACGACCATTACCTGTGAGCTCTCTGGAGGTGACCCAAGATCTCATTGTGCACTGATCAACACCATGGATATCTGAAAAATGGTGAGTCACATACACAAGCCAAAAGTCCAATAGTATATTAGCTAAAGTGGGGGTAGGTGGTCACAAAAGTTGCTATGTTAAATCAACAAGAATCTTGAAGGAACACGATGAGTCCTTACTAGCCATCGCCTCCAACCTACTTTCAGACAATGATAACTAAACAACAAAAAACTGCTGTGCAAACTGCTATAAAGTCATTTTCAGCAGGGAGACTAGAAAAGATATGAAAATGCAAACTAAATGCGCTGATTTCTTCACCATAACTGTACTTTAATGAATCCATAGGGACACGTGTGCAACACTCTTCCTTCTTTACGACTGCATTCAGTGATGGCAGGAATGACATAGGCAAAAGTAGCTTCAGGATTTGAGGCCATAATCCTATTATTATAAATGTATGTGCTCTGTAGCTTCCAGGGGATTAAAAAAACACGAACAATCAGTTTTATGACACAACCAGACCGGAAGTGTTTCTTGAAGATGTGGATGCCCCATTAACTCCAGTCACGCGAACAGATTTTCAATGGTCCTTTAAAATCCAGTTCCATGTAAAACACGTGAGATTCCATGTAAAACACGTGAGATTTCTATTGAACACTTTCTGTTTTTATCTGACTGTTTCTCCAAATGAAATTACATAGACTCGCCAGAGTCTAAAGTTCAAATGTGTTTGCAAAGAAAAAAGGATATGTATGTATGTATGTATGTGTATATATATATGTGTGTGTGTGTGTGTGTGTGTGTTTTAAGATGCCTTTAAATTGAGAGAAAAGGAAAATACACGGCAGTAAATTAATCCAGTGTGAGGAGCCACAGAATAATCACAGACATCTCAAAAGTTAATGGCACTTTCTCTCAGAATATTTCACCTTTCAAATAATCATAACTATAATCAATTTGACCACTGATCAGTGAACTCCTAGGGCCTGATGGTTTTGGACACTATCCACTGGGGTATTTTTCTAAAGGCGACAAAAAACATGCTACTTTCATTGTACCTCTCTCAACATGAACGGGTGAACTTGGGAACCCAGAAGTCCCACAAAGCAAATGGAGGTAAGATCAAATACAGCCATCAACTCAGCTATGACTCCTTTTCTCCCATCTTTCCTACAAATTCCTGATTTTATAGCAACGCAAGCACTGACAGGCTTTTACTTTCATTAGTTGGACAGGACAAACCAAGAGAAAATCAACATGGCACACACCTATTATGTTTGTTGTACAAATATCTGATCTACAGTGAGCCAACAGTGAAGAGGCAGTTCATTGATTTTGCCATGCTGAAGTTGCAACATGTGTACAATAGTCTGTTGGGCAGGTTAGAGATTACATTAACGGTTCTCACAGTAAAAGTAAAGATATGGTTGCACTGTCCAAAGAATGTGAAACCTCACAGACCTGAAGTTATCGAAGGTTTCAAAACCTTGTGCGGTATTACATTAAAGTTCAAGGTTTCAATTGCAAACCTCAACAAGTACAAAATCCACCACACAACCAGAGCATTATATTTAGCAATTGAAAATGAAAGGCAAATATTTTCAGTAGGATGCGTGTTTTTGGTCCAAATGCAATCAAAAGAGTGGCACAGACTTCAGAATCTGCGTCTTACATTGACAAGGGAGAACCAAGTTTGTAATTTTGTCATTTCACAATTCAGTAAAAGAAACTGATGAGAACCGCATGCTCTTTTTTAACATGTGACCTTCTGGGTTATCTCATTATTACATTCTCATTATTATACTTTCCTAACACTCCTCCTACTGCTGCACCACACATGTAGTTGCTTTACTACTGCTGCACTGCACACTTTAGGGTCCTGTGGAAGGTCAACTAGGATTCTATGGGATAGATACATGGCTATAATGGCCATAATGCAGCACCATTATACTGTCCCATTATATCAACTTGCTGGAGTAGCTATGTAATATGTTAACTGAAAAAAAAGGAATAAAAATGACTAACTTTACCATTCAGTCTGTGAAATCTAAAGCATATAGTTTCAATGTAAATCCAAAATTCTGCTGTATTTGTGGCTTCACTGAATATTTTAGTTTGGAGCTATTTAACCTACACTAATTTCTTGTCTTTACATGGTAAAGAACCAATTTTTTTTTTAAAATTGAGGACTTTTACACTAATAAACGGGAAGGAGCAGCATTATCATCCATAAACTGTGACAAACACAAGTGAGTGTTAGCTTGCACTCAGCAATGTACATTGTTAACTACTGTATGTATTTTATAGTTGAAAACACCATTTTGTTTGAAAACACTGCTTTTATATACAGTGGGACCTCTACTTACGAACTGTTTTACGAAATTTTCAGTTTATGAAACGTCTCAACGGGAAAATATTTGCTCGTTACGAAAGAAATTTCAGGATACGAAAGGCAAAAATACACTACCGCTGCTACTCGCAGCTCGCAGAGTTTAGCGAACGCAAACGTGCTTGTAGCTGCTCTGCCATTGGCTATTGCCTAGCATCTTCCTGTAATCCCATTGGCTAGGAGGGACGTCAATATGTACAGGTTTGTGTGTATCCCAGCGTCTTCGTCGTCGTCTTCGAGATTTACTGTGGGTGTTCGTATGTCTGTCCATTTGATGGCGGTGTTACCACAAGTGTTAACGTTCTTTGCTAGTAATGCCGGCTAATGTAAGATTAGCCTGTAAAAAAGTTTATTTTGTTCCTGGAGAAGCCTTGCACTGAATTCCTACATTTATTGTGCGGTAATCTAATTGTAACATGTATTTGTTACATGTTTTGATGCATTTTTATGATTTATAAAAAAAATTATGTTCCAATTTTTGGGGGCTTGGAACGGATTAGGGCATTTACATGGAAAACGCGTCTCCACTTAATTTTCAGGTTACAAAACAAATTCCGGAACCAATTAATTTCGTAAGTAGAGGTCCCACTGTATATTACAGTGTCTCTTTTACACCATGCACTTCACTTTGTTTCAAGCTTTCGAAATTCAGATGTTATTTTTTATCCGTGTTCTATCAACTACATTTTTTTAAAGAAACACTCACAAAAATAGCAAATATTTCCAGACCTCAGTACCATCTTCCTCAACAGGGAGGTGTCAAGTATAGTAAATATAAAATGGAGATGCATGTCAGGTGGAAAAAGAAAACAAAAAAGATATCTTCGGGTTGGAAGAATGGATTAACTATATTTTAGACTTCTTACCTAAACTGACCAAATTATAGCTACCTTATCTGCCTGAGGACCAATGTAGGGAAAAGAAATGCCGAGGCCTTATAATTTAAAAAAAAAACAATCTTGTTTGCAAAGCATTCTGTTACCGTATTTTCACGACCATAAAGCGCACTGTATTAAAAGGCGCAGTCTCAGTTATGGGTGCTATTTCTGTATTTAAAACATACATAAGGCGCACCGTATTATTAGGCGCATGCTGAAACATACAGTAAAAAATGACAACGGAAGTAAAATAGTGAGATTCGACACATTTATTAAACAAAATATTCATTCTATATACCTGATCATGCTGGAGCTTACAGTGCCCTGGGAAGAGCGGATTGAGGAAGCCAACGAAAGGAAACGTGCCAAGTATCAGGAGCTGGTGGAGGAGTGCAGGGGCAGGGGCTGGAGGACCTTCTACGAGCCCATAGAAGTTGGCTGTAGAGGCTTTGCAGGACGCTCCCTCTGTAAAGTCTTTGGCCGATTAGGAGTCACAGGGACAGCCAAAAAGAGGGCCATTAAATCCTATTATCCTATTAAAGTGAAGCTGCAGAGAAAGCCACGAGGTGGCTTTGGCTGAAAAGGGCAGATCCGTGGGTTGCTACTGGGACACAAGCCGGGTCTTGATCACCCCGGCTGGGTCGCCTGGGCGAGGGTGTATGATGCTGTGAGACCCAAAACACCCTATGAACCCAGGATACATCACTGATGATGTGTCCCAGTGCATCCAGGAGGTGTATCTTTTAAGTTTACGTCTGGCAGAGCCAGTGACTCCTAGGAAAGACTAGGTGACAACCAAGAACAGTTTGGTCGAATACTGGAAAGACAGTTGGCAGCTCGGAAAGACGGCACCCGGGACAGTATGGGTTAGCACCCAAGCCTGTATCTTTCGCGAGAAGGAACCCAAACAAGCTACGGAAAGCCCTACAGAGAAACACCCCCAGGAGATCCCGAGAGGGGGGGGGGGGGGGGGGATGAGATCCCCAATCGGACGGACCTAATGTTAATGACCCCTGCAATGGAAATGACTACGACAGTGACATGTATCTGCAGCAAGCTGTGCAAGAACCAGCATGGCTTAAAGATCCATCAGGCCAGAATGAAATGTCTGGAGCGGGAAGTTGAGGTGCAACGCACAGGTCCTGGACCTGGTGAGATGCAGGAGAAGCCTGGACAGGAGGCAACCCACAGATCCCAGTCCCTCCACGTACCGGAGCCTCCCAACCCTAATAGAGTAGTTCAACAGCAGCGGATTAAGTGGCCCCCAGCAAATAGACGGAGTGAGACTGGCTGCAGTTTGATGAGGACATGTCCAACATCATCCAAGCCACAGCCAAAGGAGATGTCGACAGCAGAAGAAGGGCAACACTGAGACCACCTCTTACACCATGAATCGCAGGTCCTTTAAGATACACCAACTGCGCAAGGAGCTGCGAACCCTCAAGAAACAGTTCAAGAGAGCTGCTGATGGGGAAAAGCTTTAAAAGAGCTGTATAACATCCTGCGGAAGAAGTTGAAAACTCTCCGCAGAGCAGAGTGGCACAGGAGGCGCGGGAGAGAGAGAGCAAGGAAGCGAGCAGCCTTCATTGCCAATCCCTTCCGGTTTTCTAAACAGCTGCTAGGGACAAGCGGAGTGGCTGACTTGAGTGCTCAAGGGAGGAAGTGAATCGCTTACTCCAGGACACCATGAGCGACCCACTGAGGGGTCAAGACCTAGGACCCAACAGAGCGCTCATCAGCCCTGCCCCACTTTCGGCAGAGTTCAAGTTGGCAGAGCCTAGTTTGAAGGAGGTTGAAGAAGTCATCAAGGCAGCCCATTCTGCATCTTCCCCGGGCCCCAGTGGTGTACCTTACCTCGTCTACAAGCGCTGTCCAGAAATTCTCCGGCATCTGTGGAAGGCCTTGAAAGTGATCTGGCGAAGGGGGAGAGTAGCAGACCAGTGGAGGTGTGCTGAGGGAGTTTGGATACCCAAGTAGGAGGACTCGAAAAACATCAACCAGTTTCGGACTATCTCACTACTGAATGTGGAAGGGAAGGTGTTTTTTAGCATCGTCTTCCGAAGACTGACTGAGTTTCTCCTCAAGAACAACTACATCGACACTTCAGTGCAGACGGGTGGGATCCCTGGAGTCCCAGGCTGTCTAGAGCACAATGGTGTAGTCACACAGCTCATCAGAGAGGCCCATGAGAGCAAAGGAGAACTAGCGGTTTTGTGGTTGGACCTGACTAACGCCTACGGGTCCATCCCACACAAGCTAGTTGAGATTGCGCTACACCTACACCATGTTCCCAGTAAGATCAAGGACCTGATTCTGGATTACTATGATGACTTCAGGCTCAGGGTCACTTCAGTAACCTCAGACTGGCATCGCCTTGAGAAAGGAATAATAACAGGCTGTACCATCTCCGTCGTTCTCTTCGCACTGGCGATGAATATGGTAGTAAAGGCGGCTGAGGTGGAGTGCAGAGGGCCTCTATCCAGATCAGGTGTTCGACAGCCCCCCATGAGAGCCTACATGGACGACCATACCGTCACAACAACATCAGTCCCAGGGTGTAGGTGGATCTTGCAGGGTTTGGAGAGACTCATCCTGTGGGCCAGGATGAGTTTCAAGCCCACCAAGTCAAGGTCCATGGTACTGAAGAAGGGGAAAGTGGTGGACAAATTCCGATTTTCAATCTCAGGAACCGTAATTCCATCAATCACGGAGCAACCAGTCAAGAGCCTGGGAAAGCTCTTTGACTCCAGCCTGAAGGACACTGCTGCTATCCAGAAGTCAACAGAAGAGCTTGGAGGGTGGCTCACTAAGGTGGACAAGTCTGGCCTGCCTGGTAGATTTAAAGCCTGCATCTACCAGTACTCCATCCTTCCCAGAGTCCTGTGGCCTCTCCTCGTGTATGCAGTACCAGTAACAACAGTGGAATCCTTTGAAAGGAAGATCAGTAGCTTTCTGCGCAGATGGCTGGGTCTTCCTCGCAGCCTCAACAGCGCTGCACTGTACGGGACAAGTAACACCCTACAGCTACCCTTCAGTGGGCTCACTGAAGAATTTAAGGTGGCACGCACAAGAGAAGCCCTACAGTACAGAGACTCCAGGGACTGCAAGGTGTCATCAGCCGGGATTGAGGTGAAGACAGGAAGGAAGTGGAAGGTAGAAAAGGCAGTGGAGGTGGCTGAGTCACCCCTAAGGCAAAAGGCACTAGTTGGGGCCGTGGCAACAGGAAGAACAGGCTTGGGCTACTTCCCAAAGACCCAAGTCAGCCATGCCCGGGGCAAAGAGAGAAACCACCGACTTCAGGAGGAGGTCCGAGCAGGCGTGGAGGAAGAGCGAGTGGGTAGGGCAGTGGGACTCCGGCAGCAGAGGGCATGGACAAGGTGGGAGAGCGCGTTACAGCGCAAAGTTACCTGGTCAAACATCATGCAGGCAGACTTCCATCGCGTCCGGTTCCTCGTGGCGGCAGTCTACGATGCCCTCCCCAGCCCAACAAACCTCCATGCGTGGGGGAAGAGTGAGACACCCACCTGTTCCCTTTGCTCCGGAAGAGGCTCCCTGGAACATCTCCTCAGCAGCTGCCCAAAGTCCCTGGCAGATGGTCGCTATCGCTGGCGCCACGACCAGGTCTACTCAAAGCAGTGGCTGAGAGCATAGCCTTGGCCATTAGCACCACCAAACACCATCATGCTCTGAAGAAGGCGATCTCCTTCATAAAAGCTGGAGAGAGACCTCGTGCAGGTCCACAGATAACAACGGGACTCCTCCACACAGCTCCTGATTGGCAACTGCACGTTGACCTGGGAAAACAACTGATATTCCCCCAGCACGTCGTAACAACATCTCTACGGCCAGACATGATCATCATCTCAGAGGCTTCGAAATACCTGATCATGCAGGAGCTTACAGTGCCCTGGGAAGAGTGGATTGAGGAAGCCAACGAAAGGAAACGTGCCAAGCATTTTAGGGATCCTTACGCGTAGGTGTGCCGCTAATCGATTGGCGGAGCGTTTACCGTAGTGCACCCACCAAAGGCGCACAGCAGATTTTGGAACTCAGTCCACAGACAAGGCGCTCCATATTATAAGGCGCACCGTCGATTTTTGAGAAAATCTCAGTGTTTTAGGTGCGCCTTATCATTGTGAAAATACAGTACAACCGCTTCAGCAGCTCCGACAGCAGCCTGAGGTACATCCAGAAGATGCTGGATGATGGTCAATGTGGACAAACAAGCTGTAGATCAGCAAAATGTCTTCTTATGATTCGTTGTGGGTTATTTTCTTTAGAAATGTAACATAAAAACGAATGACAGGGTTCAATACAAAATCTAAACAAAGCCATAAGGGTTCAATACAAAATCAAAACAAAGCCATACAATAGTTTATTTAAATTGAACCTAAACTGTGAAGAACGTAAGACAGCAAAATGAGGTTAGAAGGTTGAAACGAGCGATGAAATGACACTCTGTAAATTCTCATGCCCACAATAGTGTGGAGGAGCAGCATGCTGAGCAGCAAGAGCGCATTAATGCCACAACTTTTTCCACTTTGAATTTTGACAACCATGTCAGTTTTCCTCCTGTAAATGCTTCATGTGAAGCTTAACAAAGCTTAAGAAAGTTAACAATGTCTCAGCAATGCCATTTAAAAAACATTTCTGTTCTTTTAATAGAATAATCTGACTACAATCATAGTTGTTCTTATTATAGACACCTTGATCTCTCTTGCTGTACCTCTGAAAGGCCGTAGTCCAACATTTGAAAAGCAGTGGTTGCACAGGTTGTTTTTTTTTAAATTATTTATTTATTTTCTGTAATTCTTTTCCCCAGAAACTAATTATGGAGATGACGTCTTCTTTTCTATTTGTAAGAACAGCGGGATGAGCAAAGATGTACAGTATGAGCGAGGGCTCTAAAATGGAATTCAGCGTGTTCAGCTGTTATCAATGCCAGACTCCATGGAGGCTTCATCCAAATTTGATTACAAAATGAGACTCCAAAGATGAATAAGGCCAAAATGTTTCTCAGTGTGTGACAGAAAAGGATAACTGAATGATTTAGCATACTTAGATTGTTGTCACTTTCACACTGGTAATTATCAAGCATCATTATCATCCATAAAGATCAAATCACTATTCAGAACAAAAAGCTATTTCATTATGCTAGCTAATATTTTATTCAACTCACCTGCAATCTGCTGTGTTTCTTAGCAGCATTCAACATCGCAACCCTAATTCTGACTGCGAACAGAGTGGCAGGGTGCATTTATTAGAAATGAGTTTGGTGTTTCATACTTAACATGGTGAATATTAATCCCTTAAATGACAAAATAAAGCTTTGATTCACAAGTGTTGCCGGGCTGGTAAGGAATTATTTATTTGAATTTGATAAAGGTGCGGTAGAAAATAGCATGTTCAGCAGCAGGAATGTTCACCTCTGATCTTCCTCTGGAAGAGGTGAAAAAGTGGATTCCAGCAACAACATGAGCAGCGAGTTTTGAACAGCAACATCACCAAGCTTGTTCCAAGATAACAAAAAGATGTGCACGTCTGCCTCATCCTGGATGGCAAGCTTAGGCTGAGCAAAACAGACATCTGTGGAAGAATGTGCGCACACAAAGGCAGTCCCTTAGGACCACAGGATGCACAAGAAGAAATGAAAAGCAATGCATGCGACTCTTTTAAATTTCTTCCCAATGGATAATAGCATCCATGGAGACTAGCTTATGGTATTCTGTTTCAGCTCCACTGCTGTTGCTGACAGTAGCAGCAGCTCAGGAAGCCCACCAGCTTGGGCAACACGATCTTAGGAAAGCACACAGGGAGAACATCTGGCAGGCCTGGAGAGCCTGTCCAGTGCTGCTGGCCACGCTCTGATCTCATCTCAGCTTCCTGGTAACAGCTGAACCTCCTGTACGCTGCCTCTATCAGAGTGGAGAAAATCCACTCACTGAGTCAATTATGCGAGGACTGTGAATTAAATATGAGTTCCACAAAGAAATGCATAGGCAAATCATACAATGTAACAACCAGTCAGTGAATGAATCAATAAAGTACTCTTGAAAACCCCATCTATACGCTGATGCCAAGGGGTGTTTTGTGTTGATTTTTTTTGCTAGCAGAACACTAACAAGCTGCTGATTCCAACGTATAAACCAAAACCCCTAAGCAGTACAAAAATAACTGAAAAATGATCCAGAAAGGTTGCATCCTATGTGTTGTTTAAGTACAAATACCTAGTTGGTCATTTAAGTACATATATAGTAAGATAGTCCAAAAACAGTGTCTTATGTATCGAGCATTCTTAACGAATAGCAGTATGCAAGAAGCAATTCTCGCAAAATTTAGATTTTGCTCTTCCAGGTCTCAATATGACATGAAAGAAATCAAATTTGTTGTTGACATTAATCCACAAAATCACAATTTTGTTTGCCATAGCTTAACAGAGCTCATTATGAGGATGTTCTGTATATTATCTATATATTGTAAATGAAAATTAAAATTGTCGGTATCTCTGCTTCACATTAGGTCTGTCTGAACTGTAAGGGGCAAAATCAGGGAGATAAGCCTTAAGCTAAAGCAAGAGCTGATTCTCTCCCCATGTCTCTTCCCTATTCCCCTTTACTTCTTCTATGCCTCTTTCATTCCTCTGTGTCTTTTATTAATCATCCTGTGTGAGTGGAGCACTGACTGGAGCATTAGGAGCTCTTGGTAGCATGTGGGGCTGCAACATACAATCATGTCTATGTGAAACATGCCAGGGAAATTTCATGAGGACCCTCCTTCACTGTGTAAAAGATATTTTACTGTACAGAAAAGGATGAATGGTGACAGGCACAAATAGATATGTGTTTCAAGTGAACATATGTGTCATACAAGTACAACCTTTTGAACAGTCCCTGGTGCTAAGATGCTCCTGCAAGCAAAGCAAGCCTATTAAAGTATGTAGTGTGCTTGTGTGCCATAAAAAAATAAATGAAGGACCCCTACCACCACAAAGAAGTTTGGTTTGCTGACATTTCATTATGGACTGTGCATAAAATCCATGACTAAAATGGCACAGAGTGTGATTTTATTGTTTTCCTTTCTGCTGTGGTTTCCCTGGAAACTAATGAATTTAGGGGGAAAAAATCCCAATTGTGAATTTATGCTGAACTATTCATCTGGTTTTTCCTTTTCTTCTCATCTCAGAACTGCCTTTTAAGGTTTATTATAAGGCATATTGCAAAGATAAGGATACATGAGTGGATTTCATTTGTGCAATATGCTCTTTATAAACTCAAAAGTGCATATAAGATAAAATGTTAAATTAAGTCAATTAAAAAAAGAGATTCATTTGGGTGATTTTCAGCTTTTTAACTTTTCCCCTCCTAACCACAGTAGTAAGAGTAATTTATAGTAATATACAGTCAAGTACAAAATGCTGTAGCCAGGATTCTTTGAGAGATGATAGGAAATGATGAAACAGATAGAGGAGCAGCACTAACCACTCCAGCATATGTGGCCAGTGGCAGCAGAGTAGTCTGACTAATGGAGACGCTGTAATTATGCCCTATATCTATCTATGCTTGAAAGTGCACTTAGCCTAGAAGGCACCAACTGGGCATCCCGCCATTATTACCATTATCACTACTTGATCTCCCAGACAGAGTGGGGAGAGAATGGGCCATTCCCAAGCCTACATAAAACCTCAAGGTGGTATCGTATGGGAAGTGATTCTTGATGTATGGTATCGTTTGGTTGCGCCAAACCAGATGTGCGCTATTTTAGAGGCAGTGTGTTCATCATTCCCGTCGAGATGTATCAGACAAATCAGTATGCTTGTGTTGTGATAATCAATGGCTGATTCGCTATACCGAACAGTAGCCAGTAAACATGAAATGTCAAACCGCGTCTCCATCCAGAGCTCAGGTGAGATAAGAAGGACACGCACCTGGTTTCACCGTCTTTAGGCGGATCGGTTCTCGAAAGTGGCGTATGACAGCCAGGGTGTCACGATTTGTAAGTCCACTGACTGGGGTCCCGTTCACTTCCAGCAACACGTCCCCGTAGTAGGGCAGCTTCCCTACGTGGCACACCAACACGTCCAGCTTCATCTGGCCAAGGTGGGGGAACTGTCCCACCTCTGCTCCTCCTAGAACCTCCACCACGGAGCCGAAGTCCCCCAGATTCCCCCATGACACCGCGCAATCCACCACCTTGCCGGACCAGTGTTTCTTCTTCTTCAGTGTCCTGGACATCGTTATTCCTCTTTAATTTCGAAAAACAAACGATCGAAGTTACGGTTATGGGTGTCTTTCTCTTGACGTTAAGAGATGTGATGCGGCCTAATAAACCATCCTGAGTTATTCTCCCGTCCTGCTGGTGATTTCATCTTCCTGACATTTACCCCGTCAGCTTGCCGCTGAGATCTGTCAACACACTAAAGGCTCCTCGGCGCGCACACTTATCTGGTTTGCAGTATTTTCAGGCGCCCCTTGTGCGTAAAATCAGGAGAGTTCACGACGACGAGGTGGTTAAAATGACTACAAGCCAGGTTTAACGCCCTCAATTGTTAGTCTGTTGAGCATAATCCGTCTTCGCAAGAGCCTTACGACGCAGAAACAACACATCAACTCTCCCTCGGCGGTAATCTCACGGTGAAATATAGTGCGTTGACGATTAATCCGTCAAACCTGTGAACAGGCAGTGAAGAACAATCATCGCCTGGGCGTTAGCAGTAGAGATATGGACTGTCCACGGTGACTGAGCTAACAGACATTTGCGAACGGTTGTCTGCTACAGGTTTGAACACACCTGGCTGTTCCAAGGAAGATGCTGCCAGACTCCGAAACGCCCTTTTTTTTTTTTTTACGATCAGCTCCGTCGGTGGGTCCTAGACGGCTCCGTTGATGCCATCTTTCGGTGCAGAGCGATACCGCAACTAAAAATCCGATGTGGCATTCTCTTTTTCCCCCATCTGATTTCGTGTTTAAAGGTCTTGGCTGGAAAAAAATGGATACAAAATTAAATCAACAAAAAATTGCATGTCAATGAACTGATGCCATATGTAATTCAAACAAATAAAAAAATGTATTATCGGGCAGGGAATGGCGTCTCCACAGTGCCACCTACTGTTGCAAAGATAAAAATCGAAACGATTTAATGTTCTACAGTACATCAGCCTCTCCCCGAGGTTTTTTGATTTACATTTAAAGCGTGCAGCGCACACCCACACGCCATCACGCCTGAGCTGCATTCATCCATGCATGACCTATGAAGCAGCTCAACTCAATCTTTAATTTTCACAAAAGATTTGCTATCTAATTGTGAGCATTACCAAATAATTAGTGTTTGAGCAGATGTGTCTAGGGGTCAGAAATGTCAGGGTTCCCACAAAGGTCAAAGTAGAGGTCTTTTTTCCAAATTAAAGCATGGGCATCTATTGTCTCCTACATAATTACATAGGCACCACTGATCACTGATAGCCAGTTAATCATAATTCCATCACTGGAACAGTTCTTTGTTGTATTATTGGATTACTGTAGAGAAGTTTTTCTTAATGAATCCTTAATCCTCTTTCAGTGGAATAAATACAAGGGCCAAAATGGTCAGAATATCAGAGTTCATGTTTAATGATGTAGTACTTGCTAAAACAAAAGGCTCTTTTTACATGTTTTATAGAATGTATAAGCAAACAAAATTTAAATGATCAACAATAAAAAAAAGCAGCATTACAAATTTCCAGCACCGTTAGTGCTAAACTTTGGTTTAAAGTCATAAGGCGTTTTGGAAACAAAGGCATTTTAAATCTGAATGTGACATGTGGCTAATGTTTCCAGGTTAATTTCACACCTGCTAAAAAAAAGAAGAAAAAAAGAAAGAAAACAACAGCATGAACCTTGGCCATCAGTCAGAAACAAAACAAATATGGAGGCGAGCAGAAGAAAGGCCACACTGGGTTCTGTAGATGTCAAAAAGAAAAAGGCTTGGAATGTGGTGATTTGATCATCAGAGGCAGAACATTGAGAACTCAAGTCAAAGCTTTAGTCCATTCTAAGAAAGCAAAGGAAAAAGGGAACATTGAAAAATCACCTGTGTAGATGCGGTTGCCAGTGAAGCTGTACAACAAAATGCCAAGGCCATTTTAGTTCAATGACATTCTAAACCACCAAACAATAAAATGATCATATTTTCTAAGGTCATTTAAATCTGAGCAAAGACCTTTTAAAGAAGAATTAGTGATGATGACCAGTTTTAAGGTCATATTTATCATGTGGAAACATAATCCAGTACACAAACAGAATGAATGAATGAATGAATGAGTTGTAAAGTAGGAGAAAACCTGGTTGTAGCAACTGACCATCAAGAGATTTTTGATATTACGTATTCCAAACATTTTAACTAGCCAATTTGCCCTTTTGATAACGAATTACATTTCCTGAACAAACCAACTCAGAAATAGGAAGTTGCTGAAACGAAGAGAATTGGGTTAGTCATTTTCAGAACTAAATTACTTCTGAGCTATGTGGTTTCAGTTTCCTTTGCTTATACTAAAAACAACCATATTTGGACCATCAGGTAAAATATTTAAGACTACTCTGTGACAGTAGAGGTAAGATAAATAATATTTCTAGAGCTTTTGTCACAAACCTGTCTGTAACTGGAATCAGGTTATCAAATTTAACATATTTACAAGTATAAAATAATACAATACATTCTCAATTTTCACAGTCTAAAGTGGAAAACTAGGCTTAATTAATGTCCACATTAGCAATGTGACTGAAACTATAGCTGCAATTATTATTTCTCAGAATTCAAGACAATAAACACACTAACATTTTAACACCACCGATTAAGTGCCAGTTAGGATGTGCTGACAGGGAAAACAAATCAGTGCATAGTGTACATGAACATGGTGGGGTCTGAGAATGCTTGTTTAAAAAAGGCCACCTGACAGACAACCATGAGAAAGGAAAAACATGATTGTCACATGTGCAGAAAATGATAAAAATGTGTGCAAACAAATATGTACACTTCCATTTCACAAATAGTAAAACATTGAAGAATCACTAACTGGTTCTGACATAGTACAGAAAGTAGTTCAGATAATAAAGGTAATACAGGATATATTTTCATTTATACTGATAATATACACCACATTTTGGTGCGACTGTCTCTAGGAATTGCAACAAGTTTCCAGATGGCATGATTTTGAAGCTATGAGGGGGGACATGGAAAACACGCGTTTTGTGTCCCTTCCTATTTTAGACAACTTTCGCTGAAGGAGTTGCTGAGAGTGTGTAATTTTTACCACAGTAAAACAGCAAAGTCCCTCCAAAATGTATCTGGGAGAAATTATGCGACCAATCTGCCAGTACGACAAACATCGACAGAAAACTCCTCCCAGTCTGGCCATTGTCCATGCATATCTCCTCTAAAAAAAAGAGCAAATCGCATGACGTGTTGCAACGGCGGAGCTGATGTCAATTTCTTTAGACTCGGTGGTCTTTCAGGGTGGAGACTGACAGTCAGTCTGCTTCATTAAGAGTGAACGTAACATACAAAAGAGCTCTCTTTGGCATGTGAAGAGTGTCTTTGGAGGTAGTGGGTGGGGAAGAGGAAATGGTGGAGGAGTGTGGCGAGGGAGTGCATCAATGAGGCCTTGAAAGGCAAAACAGTGTGAAGAGTTATGTGGGAGCAGCAGGGTGCTCCTCGGAGTTAGTCCTATTTGAGGCACTTCTGTGGTCCTGTGTGCACTGGGGAGGATAACAATCCACCTCTGGCTCATGCTGTTCCTCATTGGTGGGGGTCAGCAATGGTGTCCTGTGTACTGTCACAGAGTGATGGCCTGTTCCTGCTTGGTGATTTGGGGACAGATCTTCCCCTTCCCTCCAGAAGGTTCTATGAGAATCTGCAAAGTGTAAATCATAGTATTAGGACAACTATACATTTTTTAAAATGCCCTTTTTAACCCCCCCCCCCCTCCCCCATCCCCACCAAGATTGTACATTCTAGTTGAAACTAGCAGGCGCCACCTATAAAAAGCTTACTTGCATATTAGATGTCAAAAGAACTACTTCCTAACTGGTCCAAGCAATGTTTAAGTTACTATTAAATAAATGCTAAATTATGTTGTAATATTTCCTATATTATGTATTGTTATTAGCGCTAATTTGCAGTAAATAAATAACTGGGATGTTCATTGAGTAAAGTCTACATTTCTACCTTATGCTCAAAAAGTGTTGATTATGCTCTCATTAAATTGGAAAGTAAAAAAAAAAAAATAGCCGGATTTCTGAGCAATGAAGAAAATACGCATACTATTTTAAGAATAACTGCAGATTTTTGAAAGGCAGACATGGAATCGCAGATTTCAGGCCTGGTTCCAGGGGCAGAGTGGCTGTTTAACATGTTCTCATGCAAGGCAAGAAAGATGGAAGAATTCTGATTACTGAGGAGGTTCTGCAGTGCCAAATCCTTGTGCTGATCATGCTCATTATAGGTGTCCTTGAGGCCTGGGAGAGTCTTGTCCAGAGGGTCATCGTCCTCGAGGTAAGCATAGGGACAGTATTCCCGTGTGCGAGAGTAGATGTTGGCATTGTCGTAGCAGTCAGAGCAGATAACCAGAGCACCAGCACCACCTGAAAAGGAACCATAAAGATGCAGTTGATCTGTAAGCAAGTGTGTTCTGTGACCATGTTTATTTCCAAGAGTATTACATTTGATGTATTTGTGTTTTATTAAGAAATTCGGCAACTTACATTTAACTACCTAAAAAGATTTAATGATTTGATGTTGGATTGCCAATTTTGGCAGTAAAGCAACCTGAACTGCTGCAGCTACCTGTTTTTTTTTTTTGTTGTTTTTTTTTTTTAAACATCAGAATCTTCAATATACATGCACACAATTGCTTGATGACATGAACTAAAGGGGAGTGCAGTTAGAACTTCATAAATGTGACCATGAAAAAGGAGCCTATCTTGCAGAGTAACTTGATTTGCTGTCTGTATCCCTGACACATATCTGAGACAAACAACTTCATTAGTTTCTCATTTTAGCCACAAAACATATAATGAAAATTCACATGCTGGTCAATCTGCACAACCACTGGTGTAAAAGTACATGAAGTTAAAATTATTTTCAAGATTTATTTTCTAATTATCATAAAGTGTTCCAGCTATACCGACATTTGCAGCTAACCACTCCTTCAGGCTGATAGCCAAAAATATCTCTGATGTGAAAGCATTACAATATTATTAATGACAGATCAAATTCAATGAACAAATTCATTTAAAAAGGGAGAAGACTCACCATCTGTGTTCTTATGGGCATATCCATTAGAGAGTGGAGGCATGAGCTGCTGGTGGCTGCCAGCTTCAGAGTTACTATAGCCTTCCTGTGGCTCTGACAAAGTCCCCTGAGAAGACAGGTAGCTCGGAATGTCTGCTGGCAAATTAATTTCATCTGTAAAGACAAAGAAAACCTTTTCAGTCAAACACCTATGAGATTTGAGGGGACACAGATGGTTGTTTCTCAAACGCAGACCTGTATTGGTGATACTGTAGTCTTCACTCTTCCTGCGCATGTGATAGATAACGATCACCCAGACCAGTGAGGTTCCAACCACGCAGCAAACAACTACAATCACTACGATTCCCACTGTGGTCCACGCGTCCTGGTCATATATTGCACCAGTATCACAAGTTGAGGATGGTGAGACACTCAAGTAGATGTGGCCACGCTCAGTTCCCAGCGTGTTAGACATGATACAGGTGTATTTCCCTGCATCAGCTGGACCAGCATCAACTATGATGAGGAGCTGATTGGCTGCAGCAAAAAAGTGACGCTCTGTGAGTATTAAAGGTCCATCGTCTTTGGTCCAATTAAGGCGAGGAGTTGGGCTGCCACCCGCTATACACTGAAGCACAGCGGTTTCACCGCGGGCCACCGTTCGGTCTTCCAGGGGTCGCATGAAGGATGGAGTTTCTAAAAGAGAAAATGGTTTGTACACTTTGAACCTAATTTGAATGTATTGCTGTGTTTATGCAAAAGAACTACGCTGTGTGATGGACTAACGTTAGATGCCAATGTAGAAGATTACTGAGATTAATCGTTATGAGGACGGGTATGTTAAAACATTCATTTCAGCAGTGCTGTCCCTCAGGTATGTTTTGGAAAACAAACATGTTTGAAATCAGTATTATTGCTTAAAGTCAATGAACAAATTTCCCTTTTTGCTGAGGGCCCGTTTGGGAGGATTAGTTGAAAATAGCCAGTGAGTGATTATCAAATAGTACTTTTGCTTAAAATACCCACCCCTAATCAGCAGGATAACTCACCCAGAACAGTAAGAGTCGCATTTGCAGACAGACTGCCAGCTGTATTTTGGGCTGTGCAACTGTACACTCCCATGTCTTCTGTCTTCACATTAGCAATGAAAAAGATGTCATCATCTGGCATCACATGCATCCGGCGCTCTCGTGCAGCAGGAAAGTCAGTGCCTCCATCTTTCTGCCAGGCAATTTGGGGTGATGGATGGCCTTCAGCAGCACACTCCAGCCTAGCCATAGTTCCAGTCCGGATAGTCAAATCCATGGGAGTCTTAAGAAATGACGGCATCTCTGACAACATACAAGAGTCCATGTAAAAAGGCAGCTAGAGAGAGGCTGAAAACCATTATACAACAGAATTCTGCTATCTTAAGTTCATTATATTCATGGATTGATAAATAATCTATTTTATAGATTTTCTGTGATTATAAAGACAGTTAATGTAGATGTAAATGGTTGGTTCTGGTGTTGATGAGAAGGATTTAAGTGTCTATGTATTTAGCAAGAACAGAACTATGCTTGTAAAGTTTGACGCGAGCAGCAGAGTACAAATCACAAAAGCAATAAATCAATCATATCAAACAAGTTTCTCACCATTGACAGTAAGCTTTGCCCTGGTGGAGTAGTTGGATCCAAAGTGATTAGAGACCACGCACTGATAGCGCCCCTCATCAGTGAAATTAACATCGAGGAGATGAAGTTCTGTGGTGTAGATTAATTCTCTGTCCTGGTATTGGGCATAGTTATGCACTTCTGCATCATACAAGACCTCCCCCTCCTTACGCCACGCTACAGTCATTGGTGAATCACTACTACTGGAGGCAACACAACTAAGAGTTACATTGTTCCCCCGCAAGACCACCGACGTCTCTGGGTGGGATGTGATATGAGGCTTTGGAAAATCATCTGTAGAGAAGGAGGGACAAAGTGTTTAATCGATGGGGGATCTGTACAATATCAATGTGATAATCCATAATAAATTATGAAAAAGTCAAAGATTGAAGAAATACTTTTAGGAAGTAGGCATAACAACAATAGAAACAAAGAAAAATGTATCATATTACTGCTGGTTACGGTGTATTTTTATTTTTAAATGTGGCTTCTCATTAAGAGTAATGCCAAAATTGGGGGGGTTGCAAGAAAATCCAGTTTGTAGGTTGCAGTCACTTTGATGGTTTGAAAATGACACAATTTTCAATTTCCCCCCACAAGATACCTGTCCTTTCACTTAAAAAAAGCAACACTCTTCTATAGTTGTATGTTGCTAAAAACAAGTTTTTAGTCCACTGATATCTAAACATTAAACTGCACAACCAACATTATAAAAAGGTTGTTTAGGTATATAAATGAATTCAAGACTGACAATATATAAATGGTTATCAGACTACAAAATAAAACATATAATGCTTCCCCTTCTATGAACCTCAACATTTATAGACGTCGTTAAAAATCCAGACTGACCGCAAACAAATAATTCTGGGCTGATTGACAGGACGCTGCGTCCAAAAAGGTTGGCGGGATGAGCACAAACAGCAGAGACAGACTGCTGGAATTGGTTATCAGTCAGCCAAGGTCCCAGCCACTGCATATAGCAGTCACACAACAGGCTGCTTGTGTTAAGAACACTGTGTAAAAGAAAAGTAAAAATTAGGATTAAATTAAATAATTAACAGCAAAATTTACATCCTGGAATTCTTTTTTGAATACATATTACGCGAAAGCTATCTGAACAGTGGGCTATATTAAGTTATCAAAGAAAGTCATTTCATCTCCTCCTTAAGCAAGAATTACTATGTTCCATTAAAGATGACAATTAATTAACAGTTTATAAATTGGACTGCTGCTGGAGATAAATTTATAAAAAGATATACCGTAATTTCTGGACTATAAGCCGCTACTTTTTTTCTACACTTAAAACACTGCGGCTTATTCTATGGTGCGGCTTATTTATGTTTTTTTTCGTGGCGCACTATCACAACTATTGTGAATCTGTCATTTTTACTAACCCTCATCAACATGGAAAATACTAGAAGAAAAGCATATGATGCGGCTTTTAAGTTAAAAGCGATCACTCTGGCGGTTGAAGAAGGAAATCGAGCTGGCGCACGTACTCGTGGCATACATTACGGTAATCAATAGCGAGAAGGTGGAGATGCCCGCCTGAAGAACTGATCGAAAGCAAAAAGACGACAAAAGATTTTAGACGTAAACATAGCAGGTGGCCCGAGCTTGAAAACGTTCTGGAAGACTGGGTCAACACACAGAGAGCAGGCGGCCACGGTGTTTCCGCTGTATAAATCAGACGGAAGGCAAAAGCAATCGCCACCGCGATGAAAATAGAAGATTTTAGAGGTGGGCCATCGGGGGTTGTTTAGATTGTTCATTGTTTGAGTAAAAAAGCATAAACAATGTAATTTGTGTGTAGCTGATACAAATGTATATATTTCAAGGTAGCTGCATTACAGACACCGTTAGAAAAAAATAAATAAATTACCAGTAGAATATATTTGTTTATGTTGCTAAGCGGATTAAATTAAAAGAAAAGTTAAAAAATCCTGACGTGATGAAAATTGGATTTAAGGTCTCTGTATAAACATACAAGTGAAAAGAGTGGCTGTTGTTTCTTACCTGTCTGTCACTCGTCAGTGACTCGTCTCTTACGGTAATAAAAACATAACGGTACTGAATGTTTTCGATCTAATTTTTCATATTACTAAGTGGGACAACTGCGGCCTAAAATCAGGTGCGGCTTGTATAAGTACAAAATTGATTATCTTTCTAAAATTAGATTATGCGGCTTTTAATCAGGTGCGCTCTGTAGTCCAGAAATTACAGTAATTGCCGTTGCTTCAATGTACATGATGCAGATATCCTTAAAAGGGGAAGATGGTGCTACACATCAAAAGCAAGGTCATTAAAGCGTTACATTCTTTCATTATTAATTTGGTAGCTACTCACAAGACTTTGAGCTTTAGTTGGGACAATGCCTCAGGGTGTATTGACATGATGCCATTCTTACCTAGGTCCCTGCGGATAAGAAAGAAGTACTATAAATGGATATTATTTAATAAGAACTGCATAAAATTTTCCATTCAAGAATATGTGTCATTTGTAATCATTCAACAATAAATAATGCTAGTGAAATAATAATGCTCATATGGATCAAGTGGGGTGTTTACTCACAGTTGGTCAAGCTCTTCCAGGCCTTCAAATGCTTTTTTTGTGATTGTTTTGATTTTGTTATGCTGTAAGATCCTGAATAAAAACAGATTTGAACTGAAATTAATAACATTTTTAAAAAAGGTCCACTTACCTTCATTAAGGCCGAAATGACACATTACATAAGCCTATTAAATCATCGGAATATGTCTAAGGAATAAATTTATAGCTAAGTCAACAAACCAGTATGTTCTTGGCTTTAGTAATCAAATTGAAATTGGTAAACAGATACAATTCTAGGATTATTGAAGGCGGAGTTATCTGTGTATGTGTGCATTCTGAGTGTACTTACAGGGTTTTGAGCTTTTTCATTCCAACAAACAAGCCAATGGAGTCTTCAATTGCCCACGAGATTTCATTATTTCGGATATCTCTATAAAACAGTAATATTAACACTATAGCACACCACAACAATTGACAATGCAAAGTGCAAAGTCACTTCAGTTGTAAGCAGCTTGAAGCAACAAAACAGAACACTGTTGTTTTGCAAAGGGACATAACTGTCTCTATTGAGCACTAGGACAGACAAGACTGATCAGGTTGTTTTGAGTGCTACACATTTTGAGCCCAATGCCTTCCAACAACCAAATGTGTTGTTTTCTGTCCAGAAATAATACCGAATTGAATCTGATCTTTAACATACAGAAGATTTATATTTATTTACTACTTACAAGGTGAAGAGGCTTGTCAGACCACTGAACACTCCTTCTCCGAGGTAGCTGATAGAGTTTTCCCCCAAATGTAGGCTCTCCAACAGACCCAGTCCTAAAAAAGCCGTTTCCTCAAGTCTCGTCAGATGATTAAAGGACAAGTCTCTAAACACCAAGCAAAGCAACAAGACAAGGTAAAAATATGGGCTCCAGATAATTTCATAGAGCAAAGTATTTGCTGTTTTGCACAAGGATATTGAACATGCATAACACATGAACTAAGGAATGGCAATATCTTGAGCCATTTATGAAGTGTCCTGTATTTGAAATGTTAGAAACCAGTTGATTTGCAGCTTATATTTAAATGATCAGCAGTAATGGAGGAGTGATGCATATTTATAAATCAATAACAAAACTGCAGTTAACAGGCTCAAATTCCATTAATTGTGTGAGAATAATGTAAACATTTTTTTTTACTATTGTTAAATGATTTTTTTACATTGAGATTGAATTTTAAACTGCCTCAAACATTTTGTTATTAAAACTCTGAAATGATTCACCTTTGCCAGTACACATAGGTGAAATGGAGGAGTGATGCATATTTATAAATCAATAACAAAACTGCAGTTAACAGGCTCAAATTCCATTAATTGTGTGAGAATAATGTAATCATTTTTTTACCATTGTTAAATGATTTTTTTTACATTGAGATTGAATTTTAAACCGCCTCAAACATTTTGTTATTAAAACTCTGAAATGATTCACCTTTGCCAGTACACATAGGTGATAGGTTTGGAGAAAGTTCGCATTGTATGTCGACTACACTTTACAAACAAAACCTAATAAACTTTCTTGGAGTATTAAAACAGCACATTACAAAAGACACTTACAGTTCCTCCAGCTTTTGGCAAAATTCCCAAGCATCTGGGCGGATGATGCCCACAGCATTCTGGCTGATCCGGAGAATGCGCAGCATGCGCAAGCCATACAGCCAGCCTTTGTTAATCTCAGTAAGGTTATTGTACTCCAATTCACTGAGAAATAGATGACATAAAGAACATGTATAAACATCTGGTTTTTGATTATTGATATGGCAAACCCTACCAGAATCAGTAACAATAAAGAAGCAAGGTGATGACATGCTAAAACTATATTTTAGATTTAATTGATTTTATTGACAAGTAATTATAGAGTTAAGGTGTAACAAAATAACATATTAAAAAGTTATCAGAATGAATTAAAAAATGTTTTCTGTGAGAATATTATCAATCAAGTGAATATGCCCTTACAGTTCTTCAATGTTGTTGAGCCCAAAAAAGGCTCCATCCATGAGTTTAGTGATTCCATTCCTCTGCATCTTTAATGATTTGAGTGAGTCCATCCCTTTGAAAGTCAAACTCTCTACTATCTTTATCTTGTTGCGCTTCATTTCGCTACGACGACAAAGAGTTTTTGCTATGAACCATTTAGCATTTTCTTGTTTTTAAAACCAATTGAGATTTTGCCATATGTTTTACTTACAGAAACTGAAGCTGTGGAAGTTTGAAAAGTCTGGATGGCAGCACTACCAATCTGTTTCTGTTCAGCTTCAGGACCAGCAGAGTGCTGGAGATGTTTTCAAAACAGCCAGGTTCGAGAACACTGATCTTGTTATTGCTCAAATTCCTAAGAAAAAAACGATCAAATAACAATTTACTTAAACTTGGAATATAAGAAATGCACTAAGAATGTATTTTTATTAACTTACAGGTATTTGAGTTGGATTGTGGGAAAGGAGCCTGCTTTGATCTCAGAGATGGAGTTGGAGGTCAGGTCCAGAGTCTCCAAAGAAACATATGGCTGGAGCTCATGCATGAACAGATCAGAAATTCGATTGTGGACTCTAAATTACAAGGATAAAGTTTTAGAACTTTATTTACAAAAAGAAAAAGCAGACTTTCACATATCTGTTTTCCTTATTTATCTCAATTTACCACCAGGCAGAGAATTTTCATATATCCAACAACTGATTATGAAATTGCTTTTAAGTGCGCAGAACTGGATGGTGGGGGAGGGGGGTGTCTTCCAGAAATGGTCTTAAAATAGAGCACCAGGAGGGAACCTGCTGGCAAGGGAAGAACATGCAAATGCGACACACCTCCGTACCAAGCATTTGTTGAATCATTTTTTTTTTTTTAAATAGTTTGAAGCAACATGGATAAGGTTTTAATCAACTTTACTTCAGATGTTTCCTTTATGAAATGGTGTTCTCATAATACGAAAATAAAGCATTACATTTACAGGAGACACAAACTGCCCATACTTACAATGACAGCGAGGTGATATTTGAGGTAACATCTCCGAGAAAGGGGAGGCCAGTTAGCTCATTGTGATTCATAGAGCTGAAATAAAATTCAATATATTTTATTAACAACTTAGTAATATACTAATAACAAGGCTCTTACAGAAATGAATGGTGGACTGTCCCAGTTGGAAGGCTACTTCTCAAAATAAAAATAGTAAACAATAAGGAATGAAATCTAATACTCTATATATAGGAGGACTGAAGTTCCCACCACCGTTTTATAATAATATTTTGAAACATATGTATTTTAGCATAATATCACGGCAACAAACATCGCCACTACGTTTGAAGACATGACTATTAATTTACATTTAGAAATTTATTTTCAATGGAATATCCTTAAAGTGCAAAATACAAGGTTCAATTAAAAAAAAAAAAACTCAAGTAAATCAAAAGATAAGTAACTTAAAGTGTGTCAAACGCATACCGTTTATCTAATATTTTGCAACCACAACAAATCAGTGTTGAAAAACCAAGATAACTTTATTACGTCTGAGTACTTACACTTGAGTAATGACCTTTGGGGGGTCCGAAGGAGCCGCTGACAGCCTTTTTCTATTGCAATCAAGAATATTGGTGTCACCTTGTCCTTTTAAACACGAGCAGGGTGCAGGGCAAGACCCAAGAATCCAGGGACTCAAATTCAACAGCATGAAGACAAGGGCCGATGGACTGGGCCAACCTTCCGCCATTTTAAAAGACTTCCCACTGAAGGCTAGGTAGCTACGTGGCTAATTCGCTAAACTGGTACTTGAGAAGAAAATCGTCATGAAACGGTTCAAACCATGTCATATTTGTCCAAACAACACACGCGCTAAACGTTTAGTGCTATGATTTCAGATAGGCTTTATCAAACTTAAACGCGGCATCCCGATACAGATTTCATCTATTCCTCCTAATGCCTGGAATTCCTTCCGCTCCAATCTGGGCAACCTCTCGGAGTTGCCAACGTTAACGCCGAAATGTTTCAGTCCCATGTAAACGTGACATACCCTTAATCCCCTCAAATCGCTAACAGATCTGATCAAAGCAAATTAAGAGACATGTTCAACGTATCTTTGGTAGTCTCGACAACCTAGTCTGGATAGTCTTTCTCTTAAAAGAAAAACAAAGCACCCCTAGTTCGGACACCTCAAGGCCCGCCCCTTTACCGCTTGCTTGCAGTAATTCTATTGGTCCCAGTTTACGGTCGTCAACGATTTTTAATGCTATGATTGGATTATACTCCAGTACGTTTTTTATGTTGCGGTCTCCACTGCATACAGCCAAAAGTTTTATAACGTTCATAAATTATTACGGTATAACTGTAGCATATAATACAATATGGTACCGTATGGTTTTTTTTGTTTGTTTTTTTTCAGTTTAGTTGATTGGATTTTTCACGTACTATTCATAAGAAATAATGTAAATTTATAATCCGATCCCATTGGTTAAGGCAAGTGTGGATACACCGTTTTCCCAGTTAAAATACTACTCTGAAAATTAAAATGAATCATCATGAAAATTTGAATAATTGTCAGAATTATGCGGCCAGTCTGTAATGTTAATTACTATATCTCCAAGACTAGCATTATTCTACTTTTTTTTTTATTATTCAACTCTCTATTCTTATAAGTAGGTCAGCTGGTACTCCAACTTTTAAAAGAATTAAAGAAAGAAAAGGATTTAAATAAAGAATTTGTAACTAAGGAGGGTGACCAATATATAGGCCTTCTCAATTAAGATAAAGTTATATGGTTTGCATATTAAAAACTTGTTTTAAAATTTCATACATTCATATTTAACGCTTTACATTTTACCTTCATATTTGCTGCTTGGTTCTTCATTGTCTTGACCCAGGGTGGCGCTGTGCTGCTGCAGCTAACAGACACTCGATTTCTGCTTGCTCTGTTTACACGAGGTATTACAGTAAATAGTACAACGACATAGAGAGATAGAAGCGGCTTTCTCCCGCATTTATTTCGTTCAGTAATTCTGAAACTATTCATATTATATTATTATCATGAATATTAATCGAAAGAGTAAATACATATAACAAAGTGAAGCGATAAAGAGGAAATGGAATGAGCATTGTGACATGACGGAGTAAAGGTCGACAGTTTTATAGCATACAAAACAATAGAGGAGAAATGAGAGAATGCCAAAAGAGCAACAAGGAAGAAGACTTCATATCACAAATGAGAATTGGGCATATGGGATATAGCACACTTTTTATATAGTACAGACACATTAAACACACTCTTCTCTGAATTTTCAGAAAATTCTGATGTAGTATTTCAAAATAAACCTCCTTTAACAATTGTGATAATATGTTATAATGTGATTTCAGATTTAAATCATGACGTTAGAACAGATGTTAAAAGAATGATGACAAGTTAATGGAAACCTTTGTTTTTATTAAAGAATCGTAATAGTAACTGTTGGCTGCATCTGTGCCAAAAGAACAATCACAAACTTACAAATAGCTCTCTTTTTCTTTCCCTCAACACATTCTCTCTGCCACACCCACACATGCCCATACCATAGACATTTACGTACTGACGCAAATCACAAAACTTATGACAATATGAGAACAGGACTGCAGGGTCTATACTGGTAAAATAAACAATCATTGAATATGGGGGTGGGGTTTGCTTCTCTGGGAATGTGCTGAGGGCCCAGGGAACTATAGTGGATGTGCATCAACTCTGTATGGGGCCAATCTGTCTCTGTGGAGGACCACCCATCTCCCAGTAGAAGGCAGATGTATACCACCTGTATACCACCTCACCCATCTTTTCCAATACCTCACAAGGCCCCATCTGACTGTTCAATGTGGGGCATGAGTTGGGCAGCTGTGCATGAGGTGGAATTCTGCACAGCTGATCTGCAGGCCAATAAGACAAGAGAGAGAGGTCCCTGTAGACAGGATCTCCTCCATCTTGCATGGAGCCTAGCTCTTCCACACAGAGCTTTCTCATGGGCCTCCTTCTTCTCATAGTATCAGCAACCATATACAGGGGCGCCAGAACATGGTGTCAGCATTGGCATGGCGAGCTCCAGCAAGTGGAGGAAGATGAATGGCACCAGTTCTTCCAGCCAGTACGCAATCTGTCCTTCTGGCTCTTTGAATGACATTAACCACTGGAGGGCAGAGAGGTTGGTTTGAACAGTGAAGAGCAGGCCACGCAAGTAGTACTTATAGTGGCTAATTGCTGTCACAATGGCAAGAAGTTCTCTGCATGTCACACAATAGCGCTGTTCAGCTTTATTAAAAGTTTTTGTGTAGTATGCCCCTACTTTCTCATCCTCTTACCCCACCTGGCGTAACACCTCTCCCATACCAACATCACTGGCATCCATATCAGGACAAACAGCTGTTTGCGGTCCAGGGGAATGAGGATAGAAGACTCTGCCCAGGCCTTCTTCAAAGAATTGAAGGTCTGTTTGTGCTAGGTTGACCAGGAAAAATCATTACATTTTGCTGTAAACACAGCGGAGCACAACTGTGCATGGCAATCCACACACAAACCTCTTGTAATTGGATGCCAGTCCAGTGAAGCTCTTCAGATCTCACAGGTTGGTGGGGACTGGCCCTCACAGCTCGTACTTTCTCCTCCAATGCGCTAATGCTCCTCTCTTCCTACTCTTCCAACACCCCAGAAACTGTAAAGTTTCAGACCAGCCACTGATATCCTATGTAGAACCTGCCGTGGGGCCCTCAAAGCTGCATGGAAGGGGCTCCCATGGATCAGTATGTCATCCAAGTAGACCAAACAGCACTTTTCCTATCAGCTGTTCAAATGTGGCTGGGGCACAGCACAGGCCAAAGCAGAGGATTTATAACTGCCACAACCCTCTGCTGGTACAGAAAGCAGTCTTTGGTCAGGATTCAGGGCTTCAGGTTACCTGCCAATACCCTAGAGATCCAGGATGAGCCAGAAACCAAGTCCAGAGGTTTGTTAATGCGGGGCAGTGGGCTCTTGGTCAGATTGTTTAGTGGTCTCTAGTCACAGAACCTCATCTTTGAACTTTTTCTTACCAATCATCACAACTCCTGAAACCCATGGGCTGTCAGACGGCTCAATGATTCCAGCCCTCGTAAATCACGCTTGTGGTGGTCAGGTGTGCCAAGGAAAGGTGGCACATCTTGATTGGCCGTGCAGCACCAGTGTCAAATTTGTGCTGCACCAGGTGTGTCAGACCCACTTCATCCTCTGTCAGGGCAAAAATGTCCTTACATTCCCACAATACCCACCACAGCTCCTCCTGCTGCCTGGGGTCCAAGTTATCACAGCTGCACTTCAATACCTCTCTTACCACTGCCTGCCTATCCACCCCATCTGCCCCAGTTTGCTGGTCCAGGGCAAGTGGTTGCACATCAACTGGTGTGTGGGAGGGGGAGGATGGTGGTGTAGGAGGACAACCTTAGAGTAAGAGGTCTGACTCATTTGTCTCTGCTGCTTGTGAGGCTAGTGGGTGTGGTCTTGGAGCCCGTGTTGTAGTTACCATTTCAACTGTGGGATCCAAGCAGTCCTAAAATGCAGGGATCCTTCACTGCTGCAACCCACACCCTAAAGTTCACTGACAGCCCCCATGGCAAAAATCTCCCAGGTGAGTACAGCCCACCGCCCTCACAGACTAAGTGGTGTCATCTGCTCCTTTGGGGAGAGATGAACCGCTCCCCCGATCTATACAGCTGGACTCATCACTTGGCTACAACGTATGGTGATTCACCTGGCAGGGGTCAATGCTGTGCTCTCTACATAGACCCCGGGCCGTTTCCCTTACCACCAGGCAGCCTGGAGCTCCACACTCTGATATGGCCAGGCTGGCCACACACCCAGCACACAGGAGTGCCTCGGACGGTTGTTGCCACGCAATGATTGCAGTGACACTGCACGGATTTTAGTTAACTTATTTGCCCATGCAAACTTCTCCTTTTTAAAAATATTTTCTTTCTGGACTAAATGCATTTGAATGATTTATTTTCTATAGTTATAATCTTACACCTATTGTCCAATGAATAAATTCAGAATTTTTGAATGAAAAAGTACCATATGCAAGACAAAAGCGCTTCCTTCTTTCTGTGCCTGTATGCGAAGCATTTACCGTAATACCTTGTTTACACAGGCCTAGGAATTTCAAGCGTCTCCTGGCTTTACTGCTTCTGCAGTTCCGTTGGAAGGCTTGACCGCAGTGAATTACACAATCTTCAAAATTTTCCATAATTTTTTAACTTCTTTAGGGGAAAGGGCTCTCAACAAAACTTGAATCCAATCCTAAATACAGCTGCCACTTCTCTACCAGTTCTTTATCAACGTTTCAAGTTTTCCACAGTAGCAACGTACCAGCAAATTTATTAAAGAGGGGATAAAACTCTATACGACAAATATTCGCATGTCGTTGGCGCCACTTTGGAGGCAAACCTGAACAGATAATCTGTCTTATTTTTCTGTTGGTTAAACGACTGGCGACGATATATAGAGAAGATCCTAATTTAGCAGCTCGGGGATTTGGAGAATAACATAAACACAATGTGCGCATCATTCCATTATTTTTTTCAAAACGAAACAAGGATATGTGTCCTGGGAAATGAGTAAACAGAAAAGAGGGAGGGGCTTGCACCTTACAGACCAATCAGCGAGCGCAGAGTATTAAACCTGCGGCGGATCCAGTCATCACTTGTTCACTAGATTCAGTAGATTGCATAGTGCAGTCAGTCCCGAACCGTAACCGTGATGGCACATAATCGGACCCTCGGCCTTTATTGTGACCAGACTATAAGCGTTGTGTACGTGGTTGGATCGGATCTTCTTATAAATTCCAACAGGTATGACTTATTTATGATCTGTTGTCCATAATCCATTCATAATATGTGCAAGTACTCTTGTGGAGGCAATCTGTTGATTTTCGCCGGTGTCAGCTTAAAAAACAAAATAAAACACACAAAAAACTCCAATTAAGCTGTAAAATAGTCATTACGTTTAAAATATGTTGTGATTATGCTTATTGTTATTGTTCATTTACAGTGTATTGCAGAGTTGTCATTATGTATATTTGCACTGGCTTTACTGGAATGCAGATCGACATTGCCTGCGTCTTGGATATCATTTGTGTGGGTCCTGGTGGTGGCAGCCCTGACAGTCTTTTGTTCCCTCTGTTGGTGTCAACAGAGAAACTTTGTTTTCCAAAACAAATGTGGGCTATATTTCCTGCCAAACACCAGCCTACGTGCAATACCCGAGCTGGACTGGCACACTGTTTTTGAAAAGTTTATGTGGGAACAGTAACCCCCATGATATTTGAAGAATTCAGGGTTACAGTACCTCAAATGATCAACCAGACTGCGTTCAACTCAGAAAATGACTACCTAATAAATGCCTTCAAGTGGTGAAACAAATTCAAATAAAAGTTAATCTAATATAAATTCCATTTACTTTCAAAACAGGTATGACCACCACACACCCCATGTGTCAATATTAGGACTATAACAGCTCAGTGACATGCAGCAAATATTTTTGCCCCTTGTAAGATGGCATCAACAATGTTGGCTATTGTGCATTGACAGAAACATGAGTTTTCTGTTCTCTGATGTTCTCTGAATTTCTCTGATGAACATGTCTGCTTGTTGTGTATGTGTATTAGAACTAAATGAAAGAAATTAATTCGACTATCTTAAATGACAAAGGTCCCTACATCCCTGTTACACTTAAAATAAAAGGCATTCAGTGGAGTGCATGCCTAAAATGTCACTTGCAAGATCATACCTTTACATACATGCATACCTTTACATACAAAAATACATTCAATTCTCTGACTCTGTCACTAAGGCGATAAGGGCCTCTGGACTCATAGTCGTATTTACACTAAAATCCCAACATGATTAACAAAGTCACTTAAAGTGCAGCGTAAGGAAAATATGAAAAATAATATACACCTGTACAATAAGTTGCTCATATGCATTTTGCCTGTGAAGGCCTGCTGTACATTTTAAGGCTGTCCTTATTAAGGTCAGTGCTAGTAATTTAACTGGAAATGATAAGCTTCTCAGATTTCCTGAAGCACAACACAGGCATGCCTGTGCTTGTGACTCCAACTACGTCGTGTCAAGTTTCAGATTTTATACAGCGACATCTGTTGGACTAGTCAGTGTGAGGCCTGGTGGGAATTGTACATGCACCTGCTGCTTGTTTTTGGCACATTTTACTATAATATGTGATTTGTAAATGTGCTCTACACTGCTTTGTAACATGTTTTTTTCCCCAGATGTGCACCTCCAGGCACTGACTTCTTCTCTGTCAAATGCACACCCAATGTCCAGTACATCATCAGCCCCCCACCCCAGGAGACATCCCACCTCTCTCCACTCCCTCTTAGTGGAGACTCAATGATAATCGTCAGGATGAGCCATGCCAGTGATACAGAAAATGAAAGCAAGGTAAAGTAGGATAAAAGTTTATTACAACTAATGTCATAGCTATAGATATATGTAATTTTGCCTTTCTGAAAAAAAAATCAGTATATTTATTTTTCTGACAAAAGAAGTATACAGCATATTGTATGCATTTTTATATTAGTATTATTTATGTATAGGACATGATAAAACAATAGGTTTGACACTTTATTGACAGTTAAATTTATACATTCAGATTGATGTTTTGTATTATTTAGATGATTAACTTGTACTTTATTTTTTTCTTGTGTATAAGCTGTCTGTAAGGTACTATGGGTCTGATAAAAAAGTACTGGGTACAGCGCGCTTGTACTTAACAGCTCTTGGTAAGTTAAATCATACTAACAAAATTTACAAGAATAAAAAGAATAATTGTGGTAGAGCATCAGTGTGCTTGTAAGTGTGCACCTTTAATATGAAATATCTCTATCTCAGAGATCTCCCTGGATGTTGACGCTGACAGAGATGGGGTTGTGGAGAGGAATAACCCCAATAAGGTGTGATGATCCGTCCACTATGTTCTTCTTTTTGTTACTATCTCTCTGATAAACAAGAGGCAAAAGATTTTGTTTGTCACAAACATATTAGGGGTCATGGAAATGGGGTCCAAATGGGCATGGTGCTGTCCTATTAGTCAATTGTGACTGTGAGCGGACATACTGGAAGACTCCAGACAGCGAGAAGACATATATTTCCAAAGTGTCTGGTTAGATATTTCATTTCCTTGATTCATTTTGTCTCTCACTATTTGGGGAAAAAAGCCTCACAAGATTTTAAGGTCACATATTATTAACATGATTGTGGATGTGCAGATTTAAAGGATATGTCTCTCATGGTGCTGCGGACCAGAGGTCCCGCCAAGCTCCCAAACGACTACAAACTCACTCTGCACATTTCTCAGAGTGATGCAGAGAGCGTTAGAGTGTTTAGATCCAAACTGACTGGCAAACAAAATGGTGAGTAGTCACTTGATGTGTCCATTATTGGAGGGAGGGAGAAGATAAATATTTACCCCCAGTGTTGTCAACCTAGCAGGCATCATTAAGTCCAATACCAAAAACTGTGCACACAGAGTGTGTCCACTGTCATATCACTTTATGCGGTATTGTTTATCCATCCATCCATCCATCCATCCATCCATCCATCCATCCATCCATCCATCCATCCATCCATCCATCCATCCATCCATCCAATTTCTATCTGGTACAACCAGGATAAGTAATCTCAAAGTTGTTTATGCAAACTTAGCTATTTGCACTTTTATATATTTAGATCTCTATGCCTAAATGTAATGCCTTAAGTCACTGTGCAGAACATACTGTATTTCACTTATTAATATTGAATTACTCTGTTGAAATTAAGTTAAGTGCTAACTTGAGTTTAGGACTTGACAAGTGTGACTAAAGCAAGAAAGACTGAAGCAAGACTTTTTTTTAATATTAGTGTCACAATAGTCACAAACAGATAATGGAGTGTTCCAGTAATTATGTATTTAGTGAGTATCTTTTCTGTTGCCAATCAAGAACCACTTAGCTTAACAATACATCTGTCCCTTCTGCAGTCACTTCGTACAGCTTTACGTCCTTTTTGAACGACTATCCACTGGTTCTGAGCAGAGAAGTTCTGTCCCAGGAGGTTCCTTACCTGGGCGGTGATGCTGAGATTAACTTTTATGTGGAGGGCCTCCGCTTTACTGACAAAGACTTCAATGGGCTCATTAGCGTCAACCTCAGTGTGCTGGAGCCTATCTCTGAAGTAAGTGCCTAAAACATTTCATTTATAACTCCTCCCATCATAGCTTTATGATGTTGTCTATTTACTTTTTCTAAATAACTAATAGAAACATCTAATTTAATTATACAGCAACTAATTAATTAAATGAATACAAGGTAATAGAAAGTACTAATAAAGCCAAGTACATTTGGACATACCCTAATGTGACTGTGAGTCTTGTGATTGACTGGTGTCCTGTACAGGGTGTGTTCCATGCCTCCCAGGGACTGCTGAGCTAGACCCCATTGTCCTTCCCCATAATAATTAGGAACAAGGATTATAATTGACTGAAAATGAACCTGGTGGACCTGGATTGATTGATTTATTTCATTGATCTTTCATATTAGAACCTCTGTGCATTTCAAGTCCATTTCATTACTACATCTTTCCATTTGAGTATATTAAAAGTCCAATTTTTTGTAAACATTGAGACTTTATAAATGTAAACATTGTGTTTCATGTTGTGAGAACTGTAGATAACAACTGTAGATCCTGTGCTGACAGCGTGTTCCGGAGACGCCCATTTTCACAGACAAGGTTGTGTTCAGAGTGGCGCCTTGGATCATGACACCCAACACCCTCGACCCTTTGGAGGTCTTTGTGTGCAGGTAGGAGAACACATGAAACCATGGTGGTGAAAGCAGGTGTGTCATCAGGGTGTTAGGTTTTTTTGTTTCACTCAAATGTGCATATATGGACCTCTTGTGTGGTTTATTGAAAGAGGAGACAAAAATCCAAATAACTTCATTTAATACTGAGAAAAATCACATTTTGGTGCTTGATGTCAACCTCCATTTTCTCTGTGGTCAATTTTGCAGCACGGCTGATAACTACCAGTTCCTTAAAGGGATGAAAAACTTTGTTGGGAAGAGCGGCCACAAGCTTAAGATTTGCTATGAATACATGAACAGAGGGGACCGTTGGATGCAGGTGAAAGCAATGAGAATTATTGAGCAGCAATTGAAAAGCAAAAATGCAAGTGTTTTTGGAGGCACCACCACACATGTCACCATTTTATATCTTTGTCAGGATGAGTTGGAATTTGGCTACATCGACTCACCTCATCAACGGTTTCCTGTTGTCTTGGACTCACCTCGTGATGGGAAACTGCAAGACTTTCCTTATAAAGAGCTTCTGGTGAGAGACATAATGAACTCTTCTGCCCAAATTGATACACCAAAACTTGAACCTACAATTTCACAAGGGCTCATACAGAAAAGGTTGAAATATACCATGCTATTCAGCGGTGATATGGCATGATGGTTTAAAATATTAGTTGTGTCTTGCACCACAGGCACCATCTTGCAAGTTGTGTCAGGTCAGGAACTTAGCATTAAATGTTGCACCAAACCGGTTGGTGATTAGAAGCTTTGTTGTGTCCAAGGTAGTTTTCTATGTCAGTTCTATGCCAGTTGACATAGAAAACTACCTTGGATACAATGACCTGGATGACTGAGAATCTACACAGACATCAAGCTTTGTTGTGTCATCACACAAAATTTGAGGGGGAAAAAAACACCACTTGACTGTGTCAGCTCTTTCAGCCAAGTAAACCAGCCATGCGTGTTTTGTTTTTACTGAGACTACACCGTTTCCCGATTCTTACGTTTTACACGTTTCTGTATTCTTACGTTCCTGTAGCCCAGTGGACAACAGTAGGTGGGCACTCTAGGGGCGTCCGATGTTACTTTACCTACCACCTTAAAAACACTACTGAGGAGGGTCGTTAAAAAAATGTAAACAATACACAATTTCTTAGCACCCCCGTGGACAAGTTTGTGTCAGGACTTGCACTTAAATGCAAAAACTCTACCGCACAAGGCAAGTCCACATCTGCCACCAAAAAGCCTGCAGAAATTCAAGATTTTTGTTGATTGTTAGGGACTTTTTTGCAGGGACAATTCTGAGAAAGCCATTAAGAGCTGTAATTGTGGCGAGAGCTATTTTATCTCCAAAAGAGAGGCACAGCAAAAAAAGGTTTGGGAAACTGTAGCCAAATCTTGATTTTTCTTATGTGTCCAGCCATAAACACCCAATAATTTTAAGTTTCTGTGATGAATAATTCCAACAAAACACAACTCTAATTAAAGTTATTTAATGACAAATAAACTTAATAATATCGAACCCACAGAAGGTAATAACTTTTGAAATTAAATTAACCATTTATTTTAACTTATTTTAACAGAACATTATTTTAACAGAATATTCTCATGCCTAGCTCTTGGTTGGAGGGTCTTTTAATCACCATCATTTCCTTTAGGGCCCTGACTTTGGCTATGTGACGAGGGAGCCTGACAGAGAAAACATAAGTAGTCTGGACTCGTTCGGTAACCTGGAGGTTAGCCCTCCAGTTACTGTGAATGGAAAGAACTATCCCTTTGGCAGAATCCTCATTGGTGTGGCTTTTCCCACGTGAGTTGGTGAAGGATCCAGTTGAGCACCACATCCTGGTCAGTATCATATAACCGCACAATCTTTTGTTTGTTAAAGAGCAACTAAAGGACGAAACATGACCAAAGTGGTTCAAGACTTCTTGTGGGCTCAGAAGGTGCAGGACCCCATTGCTTTATTTTCCGACTGGCTTTATGTGGGCCATGTTGACGAATTCATGACTTTTGTCCCTGCACCCGACAGAAAGGTAATGTTTCCTTTAAAGAACCACCTGGAAAACAGTTGAGTTGAAAATGTTCTAATTAAGGGTTGATAGCCAAACTCTGTTGCTATGCAAACTGTATGACTGCTTGAGCTCACAGGCATACAGCATGATCTTTGTATGCCTGCACACAGGGTTTCCGGCTGTTGCTGGCAAGCCCAGATGCAGCCTTCAAGCTATTCAGAAGATTGCAGAGCAATGGCCATGGTGAAGCGAAGCTATTTGAGGGTAGGTCCTTGCTATGGCCTAGGGGTTCGGTGGGACATAAATCGGGGTCTGTGCCTTTCTCCAAAAACCCATCAGCAGCCTTTTAAAGTGTAAATAAAAGCAGTCTTTATTTGCTTCTTGTGTGAGGATGTCCCAGCATGAACAAAGAAGCTATAATCCCTGACCTTAGATTGAAAACAAACAGAAACTTCACAGAGACAGGTATCTTACCCAACTTCTTACAGTGAAAACAGGAGAGAGGAAAAAAGAAAAGGGATTCTCGCCACCCACTGCTGCTTGCAAACATGAGTCGTTCATTTGCAATGTTGTTCATTCACATAATGCTGGAACTGCAGCATATGAGATAGGTGGAGAGGCCATTTTTTAAGTGAGGTGTAGCTTTTAAAGCCTTGAGGCACAAGAGAAACCAATTAGGAGACCAACAACCAGAACTTCACCTAAGCACGATCACACAAGGAAGCAGAACCCCCATTACAGCGATCATAACAGTCTTACTGATGCTAACGTATCATATCACAATTAATTTGTACTCTATGTTTTCAAAAGATTTGACAGATGAAGAATCAATAACAGTGGATGAGATCCTCAATGATGACAGTTTTCATGTTCAAAACATGTATGTTCAGGTGAGTGCAACCAGAGGAACACATTTTTAAAATGATCTACTCAAGTGTAAAATCTCAAGTTACTTTGCAAGAGTGTGTTGATGTTTAGTGCTGAAGATACTAATCCCACGAGTCTTTCCATGGCCTTTAGTAATTAACCAAAATGCTAAATTATTATTGACCCAGTGTCTACCCATCACTATGCCCCAATCAATCAATCAATCAATCAATCAATCAATCAATCAATCAATCAATCAATCAATCAATCAATCAAGCAATCAATCAATCAATCAATCAATCAATCAATCTTTATATAGCATCTGTTACAATCAAAACTGTTTCTAGGTGCTTTACGGAATCCCAGGGCCTAACCCCCAACAAGTAATAGTGACAAGGAAAAACTCCCCTTTAACAGGAAGAAACCTTGAGCAGGACCAGGCTCATGTAGGGGGACCCTCCTGCTGATGGGGGGCTGGGTAGAGAGGGAGGAGAATGGGGAGGACAGGTAGAGGAGAGAATAGGTAGAGATCATGGAAATACATTAATTATAACAAAGTGCTGGTATAGGCGTTCAGTGGGTCAGCGGGGTCTGAGGTCAGTAGGTCAGCTATAAAGGCGGCGATACCTGTAGATGGATACAGAGAGAGAGCGTGGGATAGAAGCAGAGAGACTACACAAGAAATAAAATGAGAGGAGAGGAGAGGAGAGGAGAGGAGAGGAGAGGAGAGGAGAGGAGAGGAGAGGAGAGGAGAGGAGAGGAGGGGCAGCCATGACCCAGGTGATCATGTTTCTGGACCCCGGCAGCCTCAGCCTGTAGCAACATAACTAACATGTGAACCTTATAATTAGACGACCCTCTAAATATGATTATTAGTCTGTCTAGGATAGTAACTGGAAGTACAGAATTACTGACAATAAGCTTCTTCAAAGAGGAATGTTTTAAGTCTAATCTTAAAAGTAGAGATGGAGTCAGCCTCCCGTACCTGGACAGGGAGCTGGTTCCACAGCAGGGGGGCTGGTAGTTAAATGCCCCCCCCCCCCCCCCCCCCCCATTCTACCTTTAGAGACTCTGAGACTCTTAGAGACATGTAAACCAGCATTCTGAGAACAGAGCAGTCTATTGAGATTATAAGGTGTCACTAGCTCCTCCAGGTAGGATGGAGCTAGGCCTCTGAGAACCTTGTAGGTCAGAAGAAGAATTATTCTAAAATTCTAAAATTGTTCTAAATTTAATGGGCAGCCAATGAAGAGGCACCACTATAGGAATGATCTCTTTTGTCAATACCTGTCAGAACTCTAGCGGCAGCATTTTTGATAAACTGGGGGCTTCTTAAAGAATTGTTTGGACAGCCTCATAATAAAGAATTACAATAGTCCAGCCTGGAAATAACAAATGCATGGATTAACTTTTCAGCATCATGCCGCGTCAGTAGTTTCCTGATTTTTGCAATTTTTCTCACTTGCAGAAAGGCACTTCTAGAGACTATTTTAATGTGTGAGTTAAAGGACAGATTTTGGTCAAAAGTTAGTCCAAGATTTCTCACAGAGACTAGATGCTAAGGAGATACTATCTAGAGTGATAACGTGATCTAATCTATCCCTGAGAGGTTCAGGGCCAAACACCATGACCTCAGTTTTTCCTGAGTTAAGGAGAAGGAAATTTAAAGACATCCAAGCCTTTATGTCTTTAAGACAGGTCTGAAGTGTCATCAGCATAACAATGAAAATTTATTCCATGCTGCCAAATAATGTTTCCTAAAGGGAGCATGTACAAGGTGAAAAGGATTGGTCCAAGTACGGAACCTTGTGAAACTCCATGGCTAACCCTACTGTATGAAGAGGGAACACTATGGACATGAACAAACTGGTATCTATCTGATAAATATGATCAAAACCAGTCTAGGGCTGTCCCTTTAATCCCAATCACATTTTCCAGTCTCTGTAACAGGATGCTGTGATTAACTGTATCAAAAGCAGTACTGAGGTTCAGCAGAACCAGCATAGAAACCAGTCCATGATCTGAAGCTCTAAGAAGACCATTAGTAACTTTAATAAGTGCTGTTACTGTGCTGTGATGAGCTCTAAAGCCTGACTGAAACATCTCAAACAGGCTGTTGCACTGCACATGCTCCAGTAACTGAGTCACCACCACCTTCTTAAGAATTTTAGAGATAAAACGAAGGTTGAATATAGGCCTATAATTTGCTAACACATCAGGATCCATTTTTTTAAGCAATGGTTTAATCACTGCCACCTTGATCTGGTCCAGAATAGAGCTGCCTATCATTGGTAAGACATCCTTCAACAGGTGTGTTGGGGTGGGATCTAAAAGACACACAGTGGACTTGGATTTGTGAATTAGCGAATAAAAATATATAGGGGTCAAGGAGTTTAAGGGCTGTTGGAGACCCTGTATGTTCCCACAGACAGCACATCTGGTGATGGTCCAGTAACTGTTGGGATGGCCTGATTAGCATTTTCTCTGATAGTCTGTACTTTATCAGTGAAGCAGCTCATGAAGTCTCCATCACTAAGGGAAGAAGGGATACGTGAATCTAAAGCATTGTGACTCTTGGTAATTTTGCCACAGTGCTCAAAAGAAATCTGGGGTTATTCTGGTTTTCTCTAATTAAAGAAGAAAAAAAATCTGTTCTAGCCTTATGGAGGGCCTTTTTATAAACTACCAGACAGTCTTTCCAGGCCAAATGGTAGGTATCTATTTTACAAGAATACCACTTCCTTTCTTGTCTTCGCACTTTCTGCTTGAGAGTCCTAACATGTGAATTATACCAGGGGGCACACCTCCTCTGATTTACTATTTTCTTTTTCAGGGGGGCAACAGAATCAAGCGTGATTCTCAGTGAGGTTGCTGCACCTTTAGCAATAGAGTCAACCTCTGCAGGGCTAAGATTATAATGATTGTTCCCTGGAGAAACACATGACGGTCCTGGGATTAGCACAGGGATTGCTTCCTTAAACTTAGCTACAGCTGTATCTGAAAGACATCTGTGATAGTAAGACTGTGTTCTGAACATAGAAGAATCCTTAATCAAAAATGTAAAAGTAATCAAAGAATGATCTGAAAGGATTGGGCTCTGAGGAAACACTGACACATGTTCTGCCTCAACAACAAAGTCAGAACTAGATCAAGGGTGTGGTTGAAGCTATTAGTTGGTTGATTTATCTGTTGATGGAAACCAACTCAATCAATCAATCAATCAATCAATCAATCAATCAATCAGGAAGAAACCTTGAGCAGGCTCATGTAGGGGGACCCTCCTGCTGAGGGGTAGAGAGAAAGTAGAAGGGGGAGGACAGGTAGAGGAGAGGAGAGGAGAGGAGAGGAGAGGAGAGGAGAGGAGAGGAGAGGAGAGGAGAGAATATGCATAGATCATGGAAGATATATACAAAATTACATTATATTAAGTAAATTAAGCTGCCGGTAGAGTCAAGTTGAGTGGGTCAGCGGGGTCGGAGGTCAGTATGAAGGCGGCACAACTCACTCAAGTAATGAAATGAAGCCATTTCTAAAGCTGTCATTTACAATGTTTACATGGATATTAAAGTCTCCAATAATAATGACTTTATCTGTTCTGAGAACAAAGTCAAATAAGAGGTCATAGAACGCAGACAGGAACTCTGAATGTGGCCCAGCAGGAGGCTGATATACAACTACAAACAAAAGTGGCTTTTCTGTCCTCTAGTTCAGATGGGTGATGCCAAGAGTCAGAATTTAAAATGAACTAGAGCCATGTTTGAGTCTATGATTAATTAATAACTTGGAGTGATAGATTGCTGCCACTCCCCTTCCTCGACCAGTACCATGAGGAATATGATAATTAAGATGGGTAGGAAGAGTAGATTAGTTTAAGCTAACATACTGCTTTTCCTGAAGCTCTCAGTATGACAAAATAAATCAATGTGATGATTGGCTATTATGTCGTGCAGTAACAGGGATTTACACAAAAGAGATCTCATATACAACAGTCCACATTTAATTGTGCTGTTAGTGTTTTCTATTTGTGCTTTGGTATTAATTTTAATAAGATTATGGTGATTGACCGCTCCCTTGCTCTGTGCTTGGTGAACTTTTAATGCTGGAAGAGAGACTATCTCTATAGTGTTAAATATATTATTGTTGGTGGATTAGGGTTCTACGGAAACAGCAGAGAGATGTGTAAGACTACAACTTTGCATCCTAATCTGGATCCTTGTTTGTCAGGTTACTTTGGGTCTAATAAAATTGGCCAAGTTCCTATAAATTAAACTAAGTAGTAAGCAATATAATGAAATGGAGTGGGTTTTCAAAATTTATTGACATGTGCAATGCATGAGATCTTTTAATTGGTTTCACAGAGTTGCATAAACTGGAACAGAGATGTACTGAAAAGAGAGCTCGGCCTAGAAGAAGAGGACATCATCGACCTGCCCATTCTCTTCAAGTTAGTGGTTGGCACGAAGCATCAGGATGCATATAGAGCACTGGCCTACTACCCAGACATGGTAGTTAGACATATTTAATGATGGGTTATTCATCAGTAATGGAATCAGTGAGTTGAATGTTGCAGTGATGGTCTATTGTATGTGTTTTAAGGTGAACATGATTGTCTTGGGGAAACACCTTGGCATTCCGAAGCCCTTTGGCCCAAAAGTTGATGGCCACTGCGCGTTGGAGGCAGAGATGTGTTCCTTGATGGAGGGCTTGGGACTCAAATGCACATTTATCGATGACTTTGCCTCCTACCACAAACTACTGGGAGAGGTACACTGTGGTTCAAATGTCCGCAGGGGAATGTTTGACTTCAAGTGGTGGAACCTAGAAATGTGAACAGAACCTCAATGTTGGATGAGACAGTTTTAGGCAGAAAGCTTTGCTCACACAAATTGCAGTTGTTTATGTTTAATTGCAGCAATGGTACAAAAATACTCATAATTTACCATAGTGATTAGCTTCCGTAATAGGTGTTTTGGGGGTGGGGGGTGTTGCGCAAAGCACACCAATGTTTTGCTGATGTTTACTAAAATTCACTTTCAATTAGTTTCAAAATACTTCTTTCCTATTTTAATTTAGAATTATAAAATAATAAGAGGTATAGTGAATCAGGAAAAAAGGTCCCAACTAATTGGGCTTTTTATTATTTAAATAAGCCAATTTCAAATACCTGTATTGACAGTGTGATAATTATTCCAGCTGTACTTTCGCTTCTTTTGAAAAGTAATCATCTCCCTGCCAATTCATTTGGGTTTCATCTCTTGTCTTTTTTTTATAGTAACAATTTTGTGGACAGACTATGATCACATGTTATAAAATGTGCGAAAACATGTCGAAATGTTGTTGGGCCATTTTCTGTCTTTTCTTGGTTTTAATTGGCAGAAGGAAAACAGTACATACTAATTGTTTTGAATATGGGATTAGAATACATTCAACAAGAACAGAGAAACAATCTTCGAAAAAATAAGACTATCTCGTTGTAGTTCATTGCATCCATTTCAGTCAGATAAAAAAAAAACATACAATGAACGTTATGACATACAGCCACAAGAGGGCGTAGAGCAACTAGTCAAGCATCTCAAGTGTTTTTAACAGATTAAAAACACTTGACGTCATCTCTAAAAGGCTTTTATTGCACTTTGTGTAATCAATACATAAAATTTCTCTACACAGTTCTGTTAAGTTATTTTATTCTCTGCAGGCTCAAATGCAAACTGTCATTTAATTTAGTGTTTTGAAGCCATAAACAGCTTGATATATGCAGTGGATAGGCTGTTTTGCATTGGAGTTGGTAATCTTTTCAACTTGAAGGAAAATGCTGTTATTGATTCACTATACACAATAACCCTTAGTTCCACTGCACTTACCTGACATATAATAAAACAATTTTCTTCAAACTATTCGTCCTATCATCCTAAGGACGGAAATGCTTCAAAGATGAACTGTTTGAGACTCAGAGTTCCATTCAAAGGAGGAGATACAGATAAATACAGAATCTGCCCATATTTATACATTCAGTAGCCAGCTGGCAATGTATTTCTTGAAAATCTGCCCCCCCCCCCAAAAAAGGCAACTTCAAAATGAGTCACAGTGTAATTTTTTCAGTGACAAATTAGAATTATTTTTCTTTTTTCAACTTCTTGGAATAATGTAGGAAAATGCAACTATTGAGTCATGTACACATAAAACACTTGACAAAAGTAGGAAACTGATGTCTGACTAGCATAGATGTGCGCTGCACCTGGAGTTGTTGGTCAGTTCTCGACAAAATACAAACCACAGGGACATCAACTAGAATGTCAAGCATGGCACCAGTGAATAAAGGAAGATGTAAGCAAGCAAATTTACAACATGCAGAGTACTATTGTGATACACACGTCCTTACACAGACATTAAATCAACAGTATGTCAACTCTGAAAATCCAGACAACAGAGCAATTGAACAGAAGATGTCCTGTGTTACAACCCCACAGGAAAAAAGCAGTAGTTCTGATCATACAAACACTGTACGTTCATTTAAAAATTGATTTTTCTGAACTCCAACATTTAAATTAAGAATATGTTTATCCTCTAACACGTGAGAATGGTGATGCATGATATGACCGGTACTCATACCAAAAACAAAACACACACACACATGCACGCACGCGCACACGCTCTCTCTCTCTCTCTCTCACACACACAGACACACACACACACAAAAGACAGATTTTTGCACAGCATACTGATCATCAGTGAAAGACAAAAATGGCCTCACACACCACACAAACACACACACATATATAATCCATGTGCATTATCACAGCAGGATAAAACCAGAAAGGCCTATCATCTGTACTCTATTCTCTCTTCTCTGTGGAGAAGCAAACCCCAACTGTTTGAATGGCTTCTCTTTTTCTGTCATTAGCTGTTAAGATCCTCATCGTTAAAAGAAGACACAGGACAATTTAATGACTGGACACATTTTCATGCTGTATAAGGTGTCTCTTTTGCTTTGAGTCTGGGTCTTCAAAGAGAATTCCACATGAAGCGGTGGCCGAAGGTAAAGGACATGTCAATGGAGCCTCACAAATGCCACAATAGGCGGCAGTTGTGTGCTCAACACAAAAACATGTGCCAGTCTTCGTATGGGCTCCGACTGTCCACCTCCCCTCTGTGATTGACAAAAAGATCTGAGAAGAAATTGGATTGAATGATGAAGCACATGAATAAATGCGTAAAATTCAAAAAGAAATTGAAATAGGTGAAGAAAATCTGTGCATTTAGAAGCAGTATTAGCCTTCCGAACCTGAAAAATGAAGTTGATGTAGTGATCAGTGGCTAACACTGCTGCAAACATGGAGAAACAACACAATTAATGTCAAGCCCTATGGCACAAGATAGGCATACCAATTATCCATCCATCTACCATCTAGCCATTCATTCATACATTTATTCTGAAATAAACCACACTGAGGGAGCAATTTAGTAAATGTACCATACTATTTTGATTACAATGGCATATGTACCTATATATCACAAAGTGACAGTATTTATTTTTTTGATTAATATCAATAATAACAAAAAAACAAAACACAAAAACCGATATCATCTTCATTTGAGCTAAAGTGACAAATAGCGGTTTGTCTCACCAATGAGAATTTGTGCTCATGTTTGGGTCACTCTGTTTTAGACTGGTTGTCAGTTCCTTTTGGTTCAGTTGTCTTCATTCTGTCATCTTGTTGCTGGAGAAGAGAAGCTGCTGGGAGGGAGGTAACATATGTGTGCACAGATTAATGGAATGGACTGGATGATTAGTGACTGAGAGAAGACATTGCAAATATAATCCTTTTATTGAGTTTGTTAGATTATCATATATCAACAACCTGCTACTGTTGGCTGGGAGCTCAACTCAAGCTGTTGTGATATTAATTGCTCTGAAGCCCAGTTATTCCACCCTATTTCGATTTCCCCTGATTATAGGAAAGTGAGAAACACACAAACTTCTCTAAAAACCTATTTGTTGAAGTTTTAATAAACCAGTAACTGGTTTTCCTCTAAAATTACCTGAGGACGTTTCCTCCAATACAGCTGAATACACAAATGAGTCTTTCTTTAGTGGTGTAACACAAGATATGCTCTCCTGTTGGATAGAGAGGAAATTATGATTATTTGAAGCATTTGGAGCATTTCATGGAATTACATTACATTAATAAAAAGATGCAAATACCACTAAAACCACTATTTCTAAGATTTGTCTAAAAAGAAACCATCTACAAAAGAAGAAAGACATGGTGCAGCTAATAATGAATGATGTAGACAATATATTGATTTTGGAACAGTCCTTTGGTCAGTTACGATAAGCAGCAAAGAACAAATTTAAACAGTGTAAATTTTGCTTCACAGTGGCTTTGAGAAGCAGGTTGCTGTTCAGAGAACATATTTTACATTGTGACATAAGTAAAGGCCTTTGCGGGTCTCCACCCACCTGTCCTGTGTCATACTCCTCCTCTCCCTCATTTTCCTCAACTACACTGGCGAAGCTGCTGGCATTGGAGGACGACCGGGACATATCCTGAGCCTCTGGGATGGATGGTGCCCTGCAACACATCACCAAACTACACACACACACTCGAAGAGTCTTCTTTTTGTGGAATCTACACTTGAAATAACAATCCAGTATGTGCAAACCTAAATTACAACCGTTAAAAATCATAGTCACCTATTTTTAGTGGCAGGAAATTCCGGAGAGCTGGGATTGGATGAGTTTTCTGACTGCTTTTCCATGGTAAACTGGCTGTTGTCCAGGGTTCTCTGGGTACTGGGTGACACCTCCCTGCTGTAAGATTTTCAGGGGGGAGGGTAAGAAAATAAATATTTAAATGTTCAATATGTTTTCCTCTTTTGTTAGTCAGAGGTCAACTGTTGCCTCTGGAGGACACCATTCCATTAAAATAAATCTATTGGTGTGACCGAGATGAACGGTCTGTACTGCTCACATATATTCTATATGATGAAGCTTTTGAAAACTAAAATTAATCCTTTGTATGAAAATTACAAAGCAGAAATTAATTTCAGTAAACTGAGATCGCAACACTAAATTGCAAGCAAAAAACCTTGAACTTCCTTTGGTGTTGGACTGGATTCTTTATTCGTGGCTATAGAATGTGTATTGGCCACTAAAATATCAGGCATGCTTTTTTTAATTGTAAAAATAAATGCCAATAGTCTCACGTAAATTAACAGACAAAGATAAACCCATTAATTCTCTCTAACAATACAGGTAGAATTCATACCAATTTCCATACTAATGGTTCAAAGCTCTTATTTCAAATTTCAGTGTCCGTCTGTCCAGTTCTGCTGCCTGCTCTCACCTCCTCTCTTGAACCTCCTGGATGTTCTCGATACCAATGGCACTGCTGCGACGGGAACTGAATGGCCCAGACTTTTTCCTGGTTGGGCTTTTCCCTGGAATGATCAGTGACTGTGGGGAGAGTAATACTATTCAAAAACTCAAGAATTAGAGCACAATATGTGACACAGAAGCTTTCGATGGTGGATAATTTATGTCGGAATAAGATCGGATAGATGAACTGATGCAGTAAATCCTTTCAGAACATTTTAAACACAATTTTAGATATCCGTTATATATATGAAACAGCTATTGTTATTATTGTCTCATGTCAATGATCCTTTCTAAAATACAAATTACATAATAATTTCTGTCAAAGGCTTTCTGATCTATCCAGTCTAACCAAAAATGTGACATAATGTACAGCTGCCTGCCTGACATACTGAAGCCTTTTTGAGATCCTGTTTTATATTTTCTGATTTCCAAATGACATAATATTTCAGGAAAAATGTTAAGCTACTCAACATAATGAAGTATATGAATCAATCTTGTAGCCCCTACCTAATTTCTCCAGTAGCCTATTATTAATTTTTAAATTTATTATTCTCTTTTTGTATAGATGCAAAATAATTCCATATCATATGACGACAGTAAAAATGTCATTAGTAATGTGAAAGGGATAATTATCAACCTCTTCTATTGTTCCTATTCCTATGGCACTGCCTCTGCGTCCATATTTACTGGGAATTTTCCCTGGAACAAGCAATGACTGGGCCACACGAGACAAGGTGGGGGGAGAAGAGAAATAAGGAATTTGCAGAGTGAAAAAGCAAGAGGACAGAAAACAGAGTACATCATAAAATGTCATGCATACAACAGAACGATTTGAGTTTGAAACATGCCGAACAAGCATGACGATAATAAAAAAGCAGCATTACTGTTTCAGCATGTGAAAATTAGGGCAAAAACAAGTATGGATCCAACATAAGCAGCTGTAACAGGACACAAAGTGTTATTCGGGGAGTGGACATGTCTGGATTCAGGCTGTGTAATTGAGGCACACAAGATGAAAATTGTCACATGTCTGAATCCTGGTTCACTTCTGAGAAACTTTCAGTAATGGGGCTTTTTTTTTTTTTTTTTCAAAAATGCAGGATCCCAAACTGTAATAGGCTGGAACAGAATCAACCCCACTTCTGAAAGACATACAAGCTTAGCAGTGCGCGTCAAGTGTAACTGACGTCTGAGACATGCATACAAAGGCAGGAGGTTGCAGCATTTGAAATGAAAAGGTAATAATAAAATAAGCAGGAAAAAAAATGAGGAAGGGAGTCTGGGTGGTCATACAGTGATCTTCACTTTAATGGGACATTGGAGGAGGGCACTGAAATAAATAAGTCTTCCTACACCAAGAATTAAACTATTCTATTTTCAAAAAAATATAACGGAATTCTATCAATGGATGAGTATAAACAAAACAAATCAGACATAAAAAGGCATTAAAACCAATGAAGATACAAGTAAAATGTTTTAACAGAATAAAGGGATAGCAACACCCTGAGATTTTAAATTTACTGTTTATGCAGAAAACGTAAGGGAATTCAAATTCATTTGAATTTAAAATATGCTGTGTTTTCAAAGTATATATTTGGAAGGTATCAGGTGAGCCAAAATTTGCTACTTACAATCCCTGGGGTTTTGGGACTCTCTGCGGGATTGTGGGTAAAGCTGCCACTGTGACTAGTCGAGACTGTGTGTGATTTCTTGTTACTGAGGCCCATGGCATCCATAGACTGGCTTCTGCTGCGGATGACCCGCTACAGAGAGAGATGAGGAAATTATCTGTCAACCAGTTAGTGTCAATTTAAATGACCATTTCATCCAAATAAGGCTCAAGTTTAGGAACAATTACAGACTATCAGAATGATAGCAAGTATGTTGCTAATATGCAAGTTGTTTTAGGGGATATGGTGCAAAGATGATGATAATAATTTGGTAGTAAAGGACTGTTTTCAAAGAGGGCTCTGTCAAATGATTCACTGAACTCTAAGATTCATTCACTCATTCATTGGCACTGTGTTGTGATTTGCAGTCAGTTCAAACAAAAAAATTGCTTTAGAGCCACAGGTGACTCACACACATCCCATTCTGTGTTGGACAGAACTTTCTGGCTTGCCTTGTGCCTTTTAACTGGTTTTATGTCCAATCAGCAAGACTAAATATGTTGCACATGTCCATTAAACATAATTGCCAGACTAGAGAAAGTTGCCAACTGCACACAACAACTTAATTTGTGAGGTAAAACAAGTTTGTCGCTACCACTCTGTTTGTCTCTTCCTTGTATATGAACAAGAAAACTGAGGCCACATCCAAAACTGAAAAATAATTATTATTTCAATTATTGTAGAAATGATTTTTTGGATCCCAGACCAGTAGACAAATATTAATAATGTTTACTTTCCCTTTATTTATTTACATCAACCTCCACTGCCTCCTGTGACCACATGTCTCTGACAACCAAAACGAGTGGACTGTAAATGATGTGGAACACCTCTGCATGTGTGTGCTTTATAACCACTAGATGAGCACTGCAGATCAGCTGGTTGGAAGAAAATCCTGCAGGGCAGAAATGTAGGCACACAGAAGGTCAGGGAGTATGCTGGGAAAAGCCACATGTCTTCAGTCTAAAAGCAGATATGTAAGAGGAACATTGTGTGTCATTTGAGGGGACAAGTAGCTGAGACAAGAGAGACAGCAGGAGCTAGAGGTGCTTTCCTCCTGGCAGGCGTAACTTTGTGGGGGTGTCAGTGACAACAGCAGGGCTGTGGCGCCAATAGGACTGGAAGGATTTTCTTTTTCATATAATATTTTTAAAATCATATTACATGGAGAAGGGTGTGCTTATATTATAATGGTTAGAGGTTCTAATTAATGTTGAGGGTCAGATGAGGATTTGACAAGAATATTTTTGTCACTTTTGTTTTGATACTAGCAAATAAATCAAATGTGCTGGACTACATGTTGTATATATAAAGACTGACTATATACTGACTACTATCATGAAATGGGACTGAAATGGCTCAGATACTTGCCATACCCAGAATTTTTAAAGTGTTAACAGGTATCACAATGAGAATAAAGATGCAAAAACAACTACTTTTACGGGAGTTAGGTTTTCATAGCTGTCTACAAATGTCCGTATCTACGTACGTCAAATAGCTTTAGGAGTACAAACAAGATCACACGGTGTTATGTTAATGTTATGAGTATCAGTGACGGAGAAAAGTACAGGAGACTGAGAGAAGGTCGATATTTTTGTTCACACAAAAATGCAGAGGGGTGACTTGAGTCTCATCAGTTACACAATGAATAGTGATAAACAGCAAGGGAATGCTGGCTATTAGGAGAAATGCAAACCAAATGACTGGCTCCCTAATGTGGGGACATTAAATTGTCCATCAGCGTTACAGCACTCACCACTGCCTCAGCAGCAGGGCTGTTCTGTAGCACTACTAGTCATTGATAGATGTCGCAGAAAAAAGTGTCTTTCACACTCAACAGGACACTTCCAAGCTTTAATACCAAATACGTCAGTCCAAGTCATGTGAAGAAATCTAATATGACTAATCTTGCAGCCTTGCTATAAAGTTGCATTGCTTAGTTTTTTTTCTATGAATACCCAGAATCCCAACCAAAAGAGTTAAAAAAAATCAAAAAACAGAAGCATCCTGAGTTTCTCCAGTCATCATACAAGCAAAACAGTAACACTGCAACCACATCAAAAAAGGGAATATACAGCACCTTAAAAGATTCAAAGAAGCCACCTCCTCCACCTCCACTGCCGCCGTTCTCCATTTTGTCATCGTCTCCACCCAAACCCATCATGGATTGACTGTTTAGATGTACTTCTTCGTACAAAGTCTCCAACAAGGCCGAGCGTGTCCGCTCCTGATGACAATTGGCAGAGTCAGTTTTCTTAGGTGCTTAATTTTGGGCATGGAAAAACTTAAGCTTGAAAATATTTAGAAACATGAAACCATTTAGGAATTAGGGCATGTATCTATTTTTCCAAAGTGATTACACAGGTTTGTATCCGTTTTTAGCGCAGACTATCTCCCATATAACACATGACCTTGAATGCGGGTGAACACATGCTTCTAGTCTACGCCTGTGTATACAAACGGTAGAGAGTAAACAAATGGACTGATGCACAATGAATGTTCAAATGACTTTCCCTCGCTTCCCTAATTGACAAAAGAGATCACGTAACTCCTGTAATGGCGTCTCTTCATTGGCTGCCCGTTAAATTTAGAATAATTTTTAAAACCCTTCTTTTGACCTACAAGGTCCTCAGAGGCCTAGCTCCAGCCTACCTGGAGGAGCTAGTGATACCTTATCAGCCCAATAGACCGCTCCGCTCTCAGAATGCTGGTCTACTTGTGGTTCCCGGAGTTTCTAGGAGTAGAATGGGGGGTCGAGCATTTAGCTACCAGGCCCCCCTGCTATGGAACCAGCTCCCTGTCCAGGTGCGAGAGGCCGACTCCATCGCTACTTTTAAGATTAGGCTTAAAACCTACCTCTTTGAAAAAGCTTATTGTTACTAATTCTGTAGTTCCAGTTACTATTATAGACAGACAAATTATCATACTTAGGGGGTCGTCTAATCATTAGGTTAACATCTTAGCTATGCTGTTATAGGTCAAGGCTGCCGGGGTCCAGAAACATGATCACCTGACAGGCCTCTGTCACCCCACTGGGTCATGGTTTCCTTTCCTCTTCTCTCCTTTCCTCCTCCTCATCAAGCAGGCTAGTCATGCTAATTCTTGTGTAGTTTTTCTGCTTCTCGCCCTCCCCCCTTCTGTATTCATTTACAGGTATCGCCGCCTTCGGAGCTGCATGACGACCTCCGGCCCCGCTGACCCGCTGTATAAATAGTGTATTTTTGTATGTGTTTCTCTCCTCTCCTCTCCTCTCCTCTCCTCTCCTCTCCTCTCCTCTCCTCTCCTCTCCTCTCCTCTCCTCTCCTCTCCTCTCCTCTCCTCTCCTCTCCCTCTGTAGGGTCCCCCTACATGAGCCTGGTCCTGCTCAAGGTTTCTTCCTGTTAAAGGGGAGTTTTTCCTTGCCACTGTTGCTTGTCTGGGGTTAGGCCCTGGGATTCTGGAAAGCGCTTTGAAACAATTTTGATTGTAGAAGACGCTATATAAATAAAGATTGATTAATTGATTGATGGTTGCATTGTAGACCCTTCTGGAAGACTATACATTTGTGGGAATACATTTTCAACAAACATTTATCAAATGTCACTGTGCACAAACCCACACGTCTGTTTGTTCTATGCCCTTTTGAAATTTAACTCATCTTTAATGTCTTTACTGACAGTAGCACAGGACCAGTATTAGTTTTGTACTCATACTGTTCAAACTGAAAGACTTGATGCATGTCTTGCAGGAGGCAAGTTAATGTTTTCACCTGAAATAATATCCCGCCCTAAAACATCTGGCATATTAAACAAACTGGCATATGCACATGCAAACAAAGCAGGCATCCGTGACTTTTGCACAGTTTATGTCGCAGTACTCACTTTCAACTTGGCAAACTTCTCAGCCTTGTAGCAAGCATATTCTGCATTAATGAGCTTAGTGAAGAGTAGCTCCCGGAACTCAAGACCCTGACAAAGGTAAAAGTAGAAATGGAACATCAGAGTGAATGGAATTGTATGATGCATACATGGAAAGAAATTTACTTATTTATAAAATATGTGACAACTTGCAGACCTTTTTGAAGATGGCAGGGTTGGGCAGGGCAGGCCCAAAGAAAGGTACATCATCCCGAGCTGTCACAGATACCTAGAGATCAATGATATGATAAAGGATAAATACAGTGCAGCTGAATTAAATTGCTTCAACACTTGGCTTTCCTGACAGACATAATCTAATCACCCACAATAGATTGTTACGATCCAACAATCTGATTAGTAACTTTGCATCCTGACATTGATGTTACTCTTCATCACAGATGCACATCAATATGAATTTTTACTTTTATGTTTTAGTGATTTAGCACACACTGAGACAGTGAGGGACACAATTAAGCCATTATGCAATTGAGACCACTGTAAATAAAATACTACCTTCCAGTCCTAAACTACCTAGTACAAGTGGTACTACCAACTAACAGTGCAGAGCTTTGGAGAGGGGGTCAAAGTGACATAAATGGGAGAGAAAGAGAAAGGAGGTTGCGTACTGTTACGGCTGATCATGCTGTTAGGAGGGCAGATGCTCTCTGAAGAGCTGCATCTTCAAGGTTTCTGAAGAAAGAGAGGGTTTACCCTGCTCTGTCAGAGCTTGGAAGGTCATTTCAAATAGTCTGAATTGCCGTGCCTGCACAGACGGCTTGGTCAGCCGACTCAAATGTTGGAATGCAACAGAGGAGGGGCAGCATGGGCTTGAACAAGATTGTGCAAGTACTATGTAGGTCAGCATAAGTGGCTTGAACTTAATGTTGGTAGCTACAGGTACACAGTGGAGTTCAGTCAGCAGCGGGGTGATGTGTGCACAGTTCAGTTGGTTGAAGACGAGAACAAGTCCCAGCAGATGCGTGGCATGGTTGGTCAGGAATGGCCTGAATTTTCTGATGTTGCATAAGGCAAAGTGGCACGACTGGGAGACTAAGGATACATGATCAGAAAAATCAGTTGATTATCAATGATGACTCCAAGATTTTGAACAGCCTTAGTAGGAGCAAAACCCAAGGTGCCAATGTTGATGTCAATGTTGTGATGAATGGATTGCTTGGCTGGGAAAACCAGGAGCTCAGTTTTAGGTTAAGTTAGAGGTGGTGGTCCTGCATCCTAAGGGAGAGTTTTAGATGGTTATGGACTCGTGGGATTCCATAATTATACAAAGGGGCAGTAAACAGTGAACAATGAACATACATGATTTAGAAATAGACAATCCGACCAGTCCCACCATCATGTCCAGAAGGTCGTGAGGTATGGAATAAGTGTAGTTGGCAGAGAGTGCAGCTGGGGTGGTAGTGGTATAAGTATAAATCAAGTATTTCTACAGCTAAAAGAGGCAACTCATTGCAAAGTCACTTCCAATGGTAGATCCCTCCCCCAGCACAATAATGTGCTTAGCCAGACTATGACTCAAAGAACAAGACATGCTTAAGGCTTATATCTGACCGCCTAATGAACTCAGATGCGAACATTATCAGGAATGCTTTTGAACCATGGATGAACACCACACCCAACAAGACTCAAATGACCCATGCAATTTCCATGTTGAATTTAGCATAGGATGACGTCAGAGGTCATCTGTCAAGGTGAAGACAGGTTAGAGCTGAAGGCAAAACATAAAGTAGGGAATTGGTTTTAACACTTGATGCACCTTAGTGTAGTTTTTTGACAACAAAGATTAAGATTAAGATTAAAGATTAACATTAAAACTTGGCTAGGATATATTTTATTGATTATGCCTAAATTCAATTATTCTCTCTATTGTTAGGTGTACAGATTAAGAGACTTGCACAAATGCCAGGAAGTTCTGGGCCTTTTGACTGTCATTATAATCACACATGTGATCTATACTGTCATTCTGACACATTATAATGATTTTACCATACATATGTAACTAATCTAATGAGCTGCCTTCAAAATACAGAGAAACTAGGTTTTAAGCCAGATGCACCTAAGAAGCCATCAGTACCCAGAAGAGCTTCATCATGTAAAGGTGAAGGGCTGATAACTTGAAAAATGCATGGCAAAAAAAAAAAAAAGCTGAATGCCCAAAAAAACAGTGGGGGTGTTGGGCTTCACATAAAAGACAATTGTTTTTTATAATAAATTGTGTGTTTTATTTATGTTTCCATTGTATTATTATTATTATTATTATTATTATTATTATTTGTATTAAAAATATTGAATAATCCAAGGACAGCTGGGCTCTGTTGGTTTTAATTTTATGTCTTCAATAGAGAGTCTCCTCTCTAATTTTGGATGTTATGCTGTAATATGTTTACATAAGTGCGTGTTTGAATTCTGCAACAATAAATTGCAGCCTTGTCTGATTGGTCATTTTATGAGCAGACAGCCATAAAGAGAAGCCCAAATCTAGAAGAGTTTGCTTCTGCTGTGTTGCAGTGCTTGATAGATGACAGATGTTAGTGGTTATCATCTGAGAGCCAGGAGGGAATCACTGGAGAAATACCTGCCAGGTAAAGAGGGGGCCTGCAGCTTTAAGGAGGAAGAGGAAGAGGAAAAAGCGGAGGTCTCCCACACGCAGAGAGGGCCTGCAATTTTTCCCCTTCCTGTCCTGACCCCATGTGAGCACATTCATTTGAAATGTACCTCACAGTGATATGTGGTTTATGCCTTACAGTGTAAATGTTTTTGAATGAGCTATATACTGTACATATACATACATACATACATACATACATACACAAACACACACACACACACACACACACACACACACACATATATATATATATATATATACAGTATATATATATATATATATATATGAAACCTTTTGGGAAACTTTTTGGAGTCAAGTGATGAAAGTGTAAATATTTTTAAAGAAACTCATTACTACAAAATAATAATGAAGGCTGTATGTTGCTGATTATTGTAATGCTTCTGACTTGAAAACTAACCTTGTATGTGACATTGTTCGTGCCCGCGTTCTCCACCTGCACTACAACATATGCATGCAGAAAGTTGGACTGTATCATGTCTGGAACAAATGGGGTGTTTTCCTCCTGGAATACAATGGCTACGATGTCATTTCCTATGTGCCTCTTCCTCTGGAGCTGAATGTTAGAGAAAGTAAAATCAGTAGCCAGTTTCACAAGTACACAGTACACAGCACACAGACCTATCCCAGAATTTATCACTTTCAAGATTTGACAATATAAACATGGCTAAATTTAGGAAATTAGTCTTAAGATTGAAGAGAAAACAAAAGCAAAATTTACACAAAACTGTAGGACTGACATAATATCAGATTGATCAAACTTATAAAGGTTAATAAAAAATATATAACATATAGATTATTTTGATAAATTTTCATTATTTGTGAAAACATATTAACACACCTGGTCATTTCCCAACATATTTTGACTTACACCTATCATATAGTAAATACTGTATATAAGCAGTCCTATTGCAAGGTTGCATACATACATATGCTGCATTTATTTGTACTATAGACTTTCCAAGTTCCAAGTTGGAAGTTTCAGCTGAAACACCCTTGAGGTCAGATTTCCTACTCGGAAAGTCAGAGATTCATCACTACCCCCGAGTTAGCTTTTAAAGATGGCTGCGCCGAGTGTAAACAGTAAACAAAGCACTTCCCATTTAATACCTTTTGGAAACAACAAAATGGGACGAGAGAAGAAAAAGGCTAAGTTACGCATTTTGTGTTTCCTCTTCATCAAGTGTTTGAAATTTGAAAAAGGACCCCATATTTGTTTTGACCCCAAGTTGTTTATTTTTGGACAAGCAGAATTGCTTTCGTGGAGGTTGCATCTTGTTTTCCTATTTTGTAACTGAAACACTGAAAACAATAAAAATTCGACTATGATGTCATTCCCAGGATGGACTTCCAAGGTATATAGAACACAGCAATAGTAGCTTGCTTAATGATCAAAGCCCATTGGATTTAATCTTTGGATGAACGAAAGTCAAAGTTGCCCAGGAATCGAGAATCACCAAAAATTTATTTAGCTCCTCCTTGGCCCATCAACACATTTAACAGACATCTAAACCTCCTTGGCATAGTTAATGAATGGATTAGTTAAAGAGTTGGGGGGCTAAGGCAATGAAATAGTATTAAATGGAGAGCCAAGACATTATTGAGATGCTTGAGAACATGTAAACCCCCCCTGTTTTACAGCTCTATCTGGTTACTCCTCTACTGTAGGTCTTACTGTTGTGACTCCTACTCTGGCCCCACCTCCTCCTGGGCAATCAGCTCAACCACCACCACCTGGGCCCTCTCCTTCAGCTGCACCCAATCCGCCCAAACGACTCTGCACCCATAAAAGGCCCCTATGCACTCAGGCCAGTGCTTGATCTTACTGATGTTTTTGGCAACACTTCCCGTCGACCCAGCATCTCTCCAGGCTCCCCAGCGACTCCCTGCGTCTCCCTGCGTCTCCCTGCGTCTTCCAGCGACTCCCTGCGACTCCCAGCGTCTCCCCCGGCTCCTCTGCAACCTTCCTAGCCCCTCTTCCTCTGACCTCTTCCTCTTCCCCTTCCTCGGACGGATTTCTCCTGGCCTCTGGACACTTGGACTCCCCCACAGACTCTCGCCCCTGGATCTCGAACTTGGTTCGTCTGCCGCATCACGCACCTATAGTTTGTCTCGGCCTCTCTCATTTAGTTTCTTCCCTCCTGGTTTTTTTTGCTTCATTAAACCGTCTGAGTTTACTTTTAATTCCCGTGTCTGTCTGCCTTCTTTGGGGTTCCGCCACACTTGACCGCCAGTCCTCTCGAGCTTAACACTTACAGGTGTTTGAGATTTTTTTAAAAAAAAGAAGGAATAAAAAACACAGATAGGAAAATAGCAACAAAAGCATCATTGCTCTGGCACCTGACAGCATGGATTCTTAAGGAACTACAAAAATGAATCTGTATGAGCTGTATAAACCTTTTTCCAACTACAATAAGGCTGGGACTTAGAATCAATAACATTAGTGTCAGAACAGTATGAAAAGTATTTTTGGAACTGCTTAAAAACAACTTTGTGAAAACAAACATGTAATATTCCAACTTAAAGGTCTGTATTTCTCTGAAACATAGACTCTCGTGTTCAGTGTAATGAAGAGTCTCGAGTTGTGTCTGTGTAGATTCTCAATCATCCAGGTCATTGTATCCAAGGTAGTTTTCTATGTCAACTGGACTGGGTTTCTTCTCTTGAAGACGTTTCGCCTTCTATCCAAAAGGCTTCTTCAGTTCTGAAATTGCTGGGGAGAGAGCTTGAAAATATATAGCCCCTGTGAACCATCTGCATGCTAATGATCTGGGTGGTCACCTGAGAGTCGTTAGCAGGGTCGTTGGTCGGGTCGTTCACCTAGTTTCTGTTGAGGTGTCTCCCCTTTGTCTGCTGGATCACATGGTGGTGAGTCACTGGGTCTCCTGGAATGGTGTGAATGTTTGTTTTGCTGTTGGAAGGAGTGGAGGACTGCATTGTATGTGGGTGATAGGAAGTGCATCAGGCCACCACCTCTGTTTAAGGATGTTTTTTCCAATTTGACATGGATAGGTTCCTTGACACCCCTTTCAAACCAGCGGTCTTCTCTGGCCAGTATCCGTACTTGGCTGACCTCGAAGGAGTGCCCACTTTCCTTTAAGTGTAAGTGGACTGCTGAATCCTGACCCGAAGAGGTGGCGCGTCAGTGTTGTGCCATTCTTCTGTGGAGAGGTTGTTTGGTTTCCCCAATATACAGTTCCTTGCATTTCTCCAGGCACTGTATAGCATAAACAACATTACTTTGTTTGGGTCTTGGTGTCTTGTCCTTTGGGTGTACCAACCTCTGTCTGAGAGTGTTGCTGGGTTTGAACCCAGCAACACAGCAACAAGCTTAGCTACCAAAGAAGAGACTCCTTTTAACCTATTGTGTTATTTCTTTCCTTTGGTCACTATTTCCAGCTCAGGTCCCCAGTTGATGGTCGGAAAGTAGAGTGATTAGTTAATTTAACCAATATGTAACCTGTGTGCTACCCCATAATCACGACTGTGCTTAATCCCAAATGAATAAACACAAAAATGGTCACTGATTTTAGATAGTAAATATTAATGAAAGACTATAGGGCTTCTATGTATTTATTTGAAATAATGCACTGGGACAATAAAGACAAAGAACTATTTACAACTGTACAAAAAGGGATCTGCCGGTAGACTGTCAGTTCTCTAAAACTGCCAAATCTGACTAAAGTGTTTACTCCCTCAATTAGGGAAATCCATAGAAGTGTTCCTACAAATTAAGAATTTTATTTGAACCATGGTTTTATTCATTTGCAGTCTAAAAACAATTCTAGCATCATCCTGTTAAACAGGCAATGTGAGGTTAAGATAATCTGAGCACAATTCAGGACGATGTTTTGCACACACAGAAGTAGTTAAAATACAAATGTATTAAAATTCCCCTCCTGGGCTACCACCTTATCGTGGTGGAGGGGTTTGCGTGTCCCAATGATCCTAGGAGCTCCATTGTCTGGGGCTTTATGACCCTGGTAGGGCCACCCATGGCAAACAGGTCCTAGGTGAGGGACCAGACAAAGCGTAGCCCAAGACCCCCTTATGATAGGATAAGGATAAAAAACTTTATTGATCCCACATCGGGGAAATTGCACATTACAGCAGTAGCCCATGGTGTACAATACAGGAAGTACTAGAAGAAAAAAAAGACTCTTCTATTATGTACATTGCTATGTACATTGTACAGTATATACAGAAATTTAAATGTAGAGGAGTGTCGGACAGTGTGAAGAAAAATTAAGGTGCAAAACAACATTGGTCCTACGTTTCCCTTGCCCGGATGCGGGTCACCGGGGCCCCCTCCTGGAGCCAGACCTTGGGGCTGGGCACGTTGGCGAGCGCCTGGTGGCCGGACCTCTGCCCATGGAGTCTGGCCAGGCACAGCCCGAAGAGGCAACATGGGACCCCCTTCCCGTGGGCCCACCACCTGCAGGAGGGGCCAAGGGGGTCGTGTGCATTGTGTGTTAGGTAGTGGCCAAAGGCAGGGACCTTGGTGGTCTGATCTCCGGCTGCATAAACTGGCTCTAGGGACATGGAATGTCACCTCTCTGGTGGGAAAGGAGCCTGAGCTGGTGCGCGAGGTTGAGAAGTTCCGACTAGATATAGTCAGCCTCACCTCGACGCATGGCAAGGGCTCTGGAACCAGTCTTCTCGAGAGGGGTTGGGCTCTCTACCACTCTGGAGTTGCTGATGGTGAGGGGCGACTGGCAGGGGTGGCAATTCTCGTTGCTCCCCAGCTCAGTGCCTGTATATTGGAGTTTACCCTGGTGGATGAGAGGGTAGCCTACCTTCGCCTTCGGGTGGGGGACGGATCGTGACTGTTGTTTGAGCCTATGGCCCAAACAGCAGTTCAGCGTATCCACCCTTTTTGGAGTCCTTAGAGGGAGAGCTGGAGAGCGCTCCTTCTGGGGGCTCACTCGTCCTCCTGGGTGACTTCAATGCTCATGTTGGCAGCGACAGTGTGACCTGGAGAGGTGTGATTGGGAAGAACGGCCCCCCTGATCTGAACCCGAATGGTGTTTTGTTATTGGACTTCTGTGCTCATCTCAGATTGTCCATAACAAACACCTTGTTCAGGCATAAAGGCGTCCACATGTGCACTTGGCACCAGGACGCCTTAGACCGCAGATTGATGATCGACTTTGTGATCATGTCATCGGATTTGCGGCCACTTGTTCTGGACACCCGGGTGAAGAGAGGGGCAGAGCTGTCAACTGATCACCACCGAGTGCTGACTTGGCTCCGATGGTGGGGAAGGATGCCGGACAGACCCAGCAGACCCTCACAATACGTTTGGGTCTGCGCCTGGCAGAGTCTCCTGTCAGAAGGAGCTTCAACTCACACCTCCGGGAGAGCTTTGACCATGCCCAAGTCCAAGTGGACCATGTTCCGTGCCTCCATTGTTGAGGCGGCTGACCGGTGCTGTGGCTGCAAGGTGGTTGGTGCCTGTCGTGGCGGCAATGCCGTCAGGCTGAAGAAGGAGTTGTATCGGGCCTTATTGGCCTGTGGGACTCCTGAGGCAGCAGATAGGTACCGGCAGGCCAAGCAGAGTGCAGCTATGGCGGTTGCCGAGGCAAAGACCCAGGCATGGGAAGAGTTCGGTGAGGCCATGGAGAACAACTTCCGGACGGCTTCGAAAAGGTTCTGGACCACCATCCGGCATCTGAGGAAGGGGAAGCAGTGCACTGTCAACACTGTGTATAGTGGCGATGGTGTGCTGCTGACCTCAACATGGGATGTTGTGGATCGGTGGAAGCAATTCTTCGAAGACCTCCTTAATCCCCCAGGGACAGGCTCTCGTATCTCCGGGGATGAAGTTGCCGAGGTAGTCAAAAAACTCCTCAGTGGCAAGGCTCCGGGGGTGGATGAGATCCCCCCAGAGTTCCTTAAGGCTCTGGATGTTGTAGGGCTGTCGTGGTTGACTCGAGTCTGCAACATTGCGTGGACATCAGGGGCGGTGCCGCTGGATTGGCAGACCGGGGTGGTAGTCCCTCTTTCTAAGAAGGGGGACCGGAGGGTGTGTTCCAACTATAGGGGAATCACACTCCTCAGCCTTCTTGGTAAGGTCTATTCAGGGGTACTGGAGAGGAGGGTCCGCCGGATAGACGAACCTCAGATTCAGGAGGAGCAATGTGGTTTTCGTCCTGGGCGTGGAACGGTGGACCAGCTCTACACCCTCAGCAGGGTCTTAGAGCAGGATGGAGCAGGAGATTGACAGGCGAATTGGTGCGGCATCCGCAGTAATGCGGACTCTGCACCGGTCAATCTTTGTTCCTACCCTCACCTATGGTCATGAGCTTTGGGTAATGACCGAAAGAACAAGATCACGGGTACAAGTGGCCGAAATGAGCTTCCTCCGTAGGGTGGCTGGGCTCTACCTCAGAGATAGGGTGAGAAGCTCTGCCATCCGGAAGGAGCTCGGAGTAGAGCCGCTGCTCCTCCGTGTTGAGAGGAGCCAGATGAGGTGGCTTGGGCATCTAGTTAGGATGCCCCCTGGACGCTTCCCTGGTGAGGTGTTCAGGGCATGTCTCCTGTAGGAGACCCCCGGGAAGACCCAGGACACGTTGGAGAGACTATGTCTCTTGACTGGTCTGGGAACGCCTGGGGATCCCCCCGGATGAGCTGGAAGAAGTAGCTGGGAAGAGGGAAGTCTGGGCTTCTCTTCTTAGGCTGCTGCCCCCGCGACCTGACCCCGAATAAGCGGTAGAGGGTGTTTGGATGGATGGAAGTATTAAAATTAGAGGTAATTTGTTTGTGATTTTCTGTTCTCAGACAAAGGCATCAATGGTAAAATGAAAATAAAAATACTTTCTTTTGAGAAAGCAGTCAAATTGTTACCATGAATAATAAACTAAAATGTTCTTGCACAGGCAATTTTATATCACAACTATGAATGCTTCCACTTAGCAATTATTAGGGCCGAGATGAAGTTGAAATGCAAATCTATGTGACACACCACGATGGAAGCTTGCCGGCTGAAACGCCAAACACCAAAGATCCAACAACTTCCTCAGGTTTCCCTATTGTGTCTGGCAATACAATAATACAAACAATGCAACATCCTTGTGTGTTTTTTCCTTCTCAATACAGGACATCCAATTTGTCTTGATGCACACAATCACACCATAATTATGAAAACACTTACTGTATGTCATCAAAGGCAATTCTGTGGTCTCACTAATTATTCAAACAAGGTACAGTATTTTAAAGAAACAGTCATCCACATATTATTGAGTCAACCATAGCTTAAAACATTGGCCTTTAATGAAAAATTGATTTTATATCACATTAAGTTTAACATCTTCAATCGTCAATTCCATGTTTACTGAATAGTTCGATAAAGATTCCTATTTTGCTAATGCTTCACCAAACTTAGAAAGTGTGTATTCATGTATACTGTAAATGCTTCATTAGCAGATGTTATTGTGGAAGTCAAAGGGAGACACTATTGCAAATTAATTATTGAAGTGAAATTACTTGTCCTGGAAACACTAATTAGCTATGCTGCTGAATGATTAAGCAATGTCACTGTACCTGCTGTGAGTCTCCTTCTGTGTAAGGCAGCTTGGTGGACACATGGAACATAATCTCTTTATTATGGAAACTTGTGTAGACCGATTCCGTCCCCGTCTGCCCATGACTGACATCTAGCCCTCCCCGGAACCTGGAGAGAGAAGAAAGGAGAGACTGGGCCAGGTGATAGGAGGACAGAGGATAGAGAGCACAAACATGACAGCAAAGGGGCTATTGAGATCAGTGGAAGACAGAAGAGCAGCATTACAAGAGCAATTTTCAGAACAGTCAGTCTACCCTCATCCATCTTTGTGGAACGACAAGGGCATTTTGTCTGTTCAATCAATCACTCTGACCATACCACCATACATTTCAGGACATTCCCAAGTTCTTTTTTACAGAGATTCATTTAAAGCTCACTCTGATGAATAGCAAAGTGTCCAACTGATTTTGCCTGACAGAAATCGGGTGAAATGCTACAGTAATAGTACAGTAGTACAGATTTAACAGAAACCAAAAGGAGTTGAAGTTGAACAGTGATCGAACCCTTTAAAGTCATGAAGCTCAATCCTGTTGCCCAGAAACTCCAGGAACTCGACAAAGGCAGGACTTTCTTCCATGTTGCCAAACAGTTCTTCTTCTGCTGTCTGCATGGAGGAAGGAGTTAGAAAAAGGTTTTTTTTAGGAGGACTTAGGCCTGACTTGAACTTGCTAAGCAGAGAAATCACTAGAACTCCACTCACCTGTCCAAACTTTTGATAAATGATTCCAAACTTGAAGTTATTGCTGAGCACATGCTCATCAAATGTAACAATAAGCCTTGATGCCTGATCAGAACATCACAGTTTTGCCTCAGCACAGTTTTTGGGCAGTTAGGATGCTTTTGCTTGATACAATTTAGCAAGTCAAAAGATAACATTTGGAAAGATTGGGACTCACTTTTGGGTAGAGGACTGGATAAAACCTATCCACATTTACTTCTTCACAAACAAGCTGTAAGTGGAAAAAAGTATGTTTAAATTGTTTTGTGAACGTATTTTTACAAGTATGCTGTTTGGTTTTTATATTTTCTGATACCTTGGCCATTTGGATCACGTTGGGAAACTCAGTAAGGCAGGAAATGGGAATCACATCATGGTAAGTTTTTATTTTTGTGCTGAAATGCAAACAAATTAAATGTTCTAAATATGTCCACTTACGTTCTTATATGTCCACGCATAAATAATTTCTTGCTTTAATGTATAGACTTGATCTTGAAACCTGACCTGAGCCTAACCGTGCATTTAATTATATTAGAATGGCTTAATGGATCCTGATACCAAGCAATCCCTTTGCACTATAGGACAGTGTTGCAGTTTTTACAGTTCAGAATATGCTGATGGTAAAATAGAGATTTGTGAGTCAATCGAAATTATGAGTCAGTGGCTGTGCCTTCACTGAGGTGATGATGTTCGACTAGGTTGATGGGTTTGTATGGATCGTGGGTGGTTCTCGAAGAGAAACAATCTTTGTGTTAAAACAACTGTGGGTTGAATGACTCCTAACTCTGTAGAACTGCAGGAGGGTCTCAATGATGCTAAATTTAATACACAGATGGCATGATATGTTGAGTGAAAATTAAATGAATTCTGTGCATAATATTGAGTACTTTGTAGCACATCTCTAGGTCTGAATAGACTGGCTTTACTGGGAGGAAAAAAGCCTAATGTTCCTATTGGATGGATATTTTTAACTGAATTGTTACAACTTAGTCTAAGAGACAAGCCCAACACAAAGGGAGGATGAAAAAGAATGACAACTGGACAAAACTCTAATGACCACCATTAAAAAGTGGAAAAAACTAGAGCAAAATCAGGTTAAATATAATACAGAGCTGTACCGAAGCATCAAGCGCAGATGCTCTTGATCCCCAATGACATCATACTTCATGGAAAAGACCAAGTGGCCCAGGGTAGCATCCATGGTGTAATAATTAAAGTGTTCCTAGAGGCAGAAAAACACATGAAACTCAAATCCGAGACAGACTCCTCCTGCAGCAATGGAAACTGGGTGAGACAATCATAAGGAAGTGCTGTAAAAAGGTTTAAAATGCAAAGCGGCAGGGGGTGGTCTTGATGCATGTTCTTAAATATGAATGTGAAATAGGACGGAAAACACTTCAATGATAAAATGCAGGATAAACGTATGAATCCCAGCTCTTTCATATTTACAAAATCAGACTTTTAAAAAAACAATTCAGTCTGGGCTTTCTGTGTCTGCACCACATGTTTTGCTTGTTATTTCTGCATATTAATTGATACTGCGTCCATGAGAGCCAATATCTGTGACCACCAGAATATGAGATAGGTATTAGATGGTCAGTTAAACTGCCAATGAGACAAGGTTCTCCCATTAAAACTGATGTGATGAAATGTGAGCTGAATTTCAAGTAACTAAATGTCAAAGTGAACAAATAATACTCAGAAGATACAACCAAAAACTAATATTCCACTTTTTTGTCTTCATTCAATAAATTGCATTTCAGAAGCCTTATTTAATATATTAATCAAATCAAATCAAATCAATCTTTATTTATATAGCGTCTTATACAATCAAAATTGTTTCAAGGCGCTTTCCAGAATCCCAGGGCCTAACCCCAGACAAGCAACAGTGGCAAGGAAAAACTCCCCTTTAACAGGAAGAAACCTTGAGCAGGACCAGGCTCATGTAGGGGGACCCTCCTGCTGATGGCTGGCTGGGTAAAGAGAGAGGAGAGGAGAGGAGAGGAGAGGAGAGGAGAGGAGAGGAGAGGAGAGGAGAGGAGAGGAGAGGAGAGGAGAGGAGAGGCACAGAGCACAGAAACACATACAAAAATACACTATACAATGGGTCAGCGGGGCCGGAGGTCATCATGCAGCTCCGAAAGCGGCGTAAATGAATAGGGGGGGGGGGGGGGGAGAGAAGCAGAAAAACTACACAGGAATCATCATAACTAGTCTGCTTGATGAGGAGGAGGAAAGGAGAGGAGAAGAGAGGAAACCATGACCCAGTGGGGTGACAGAGGCCTGTAAGGTGATCATGTTTCCGGACCCCGGCAGCCTTGGCCTATAACAGCATAGCTAAAATGTGACCTAACGATTAGACGACCCCCTAAGTATGATAATTTGTCTATCTATGATAGTAACTGGAACTACAGAATTAGTAACAATCAGCTTTTTCAAAGAGGTAGGTTTTAAGTCTGATCTTAAAAGTAGCGATGGAGTCAGCCTCCCGTACCTGGACAGGGTACCAACCCCTAACCAAGTTGTGACAGTTAACTTTCATTTTGCTTTGCCAATTTCAATTTTAATGCTGTAATGAATTCACCCCAGGCCCCCACATACCATATTTTCACGACCACAAGGCGCACTGTATAAAAGGTGCAGTCTCAGTTATGGGTGCTATTTCTGTATTTAAAACATACATAAGGTGCACCATATTATTAGGCGCATGCTGAAACATACAGTAAAAAATGACAACGGAAGTAAAACAGTGAGTTTCGACACATTTATTGAACAAAATATTCATTCTTCCGCCACAAAACCATCAAAGTTTTCATCTTCTGTATCTGAATTAAACAGCTGTACTATTTCAATGTCCAACATCCCCAATTCCTCTTCTTAATCATCTGAATCGGACTCACCGTTCGGTTCCGGTTCAGCGTTGATTTTGTGAAAGCTCTTACAATACATGAAGACGGTATCATAGCCCATGCGTCTACAATCCACCCGCATATGGTGGCATAACTTGCCCGCCGCTGCCTCATAGTCTTTGTGAAAGAGTGTTCGCCTTCCGTCATCCAGCGCTCTGTCCGTTTCCGTGGCAGCCGAGAACCACGGTGAACGACAACTTCTCGTGCCCCGTGGTGCGTATCGCCACCGTGCTGGTCCATTTTTCTCCACTTTGTGGGTCAAAGGGATGTCAAAAGTCAGAGGGCTCTCATCCATGTTGGTGATGTGGCTGGGCGCGGTTATCTTGTCGCGGCAGTAGGTGCGGAAGATGGCCACCCTCTCCTGGTAATCCGCTGGCAGCCGCTGCGCAACAGTTGTTTGTGCGTATGGAGAGATGCCTCCTCCTCATAAAGCGAAAACACTAAGATTGCTCGATTGCCATTTTCAGCCACATATTCGATGGCCTGCAGTTTAAAGTAAGCCTCATTCATACGCGTCTCGCTTGACCGGTGCCATTTTAGGGGATCCTTACACGTAGGTGTGCCACTAATCGATTGGCGGCGCGTTTACCGTAGTGCACCCACCAAAGGCACACAGCAGATTTTGGAACTCAGTCCACACACAAGGTGCACCATATTATAAGGCGCACCGTCGATTTTTGAGAAAATCTCAGTGTTTTAGGTGCGCCTTATAGTCGTGAAAACACGGTATATAAAATCAAACAAAACTATAGTTTAAAAGGCAAGAATCAAGTACTTCAACTAAATTATTTTCCATCTCTTCTCACCTTCCCTATGAAATGCTTTCTGTATATTTTGGCTGTGCTGTTTGTCTCCAGTTTGAAATGGGAGGAAGGACAAGGAGGCTTATCAGTTTCTGGTGGCTCTTTAGGCTCATGATTAGTCCCCTCGATCCAGAAACCACCAAACTGGGGCAGAAGGATGAGTGGAAACGGCCCAACGCGACCAAGCACCTGATTGGAAAGAATAAAAGGGCAATAAAAGAGTCAAAACACAACAATGATTACATCTTCTATGTATAAAAGGCACAAGCACAATAAGTCACATGTACCTCATGGACGCTTGGATAAGGAATGTAGTCTTCTTCTGTCTGCAGGGAGAAAAGCAAATATGAACTAATTCTTCACATCTGTTTTTTGCTGTTAATTTTTGATTTTTAAAAGGGGCAGGAACACAGATTACCTTTCATTTAGAAATTATAAACTTCAAACAATGAGATAAGCACTCCTTAGAACCCCTTAAAACCATCATATATACAGAGACAGTGAACATTAATAAGCATTTCTGTAAACGTGCCGGATGACCCAAGTATTTTGATAGAAATGATTGATGCCTGGCATCAGGTATCCTTGGACAGTTAATCAACCTGTGTTCCCATCATGGCATACAGGTGGCCAAACCTTTGCTTGGATAGCTGTCATAGCAATAAGAAGTTTATTGGACTGAATACCATGTAGTATGTGCATTGTCTGTTGCTACCTAACTACTGCCAGTAGATGCAAACTTTGGGGTAATTTTATGGGACCGGAGCTGTATGTGCATGCCTCCACTGGAGTCTCCCTCAAAGGGCCATTTACAGGGACATACTGAGTCCTTGCTCCAGGGTAGGTAGTTAGATTGGCATAGGTTTACTCAGCACCAATGCTAAACCTAGAGCATGATTTGAGGTGGATCCCAGCAGAAGGGGAGCATTAGTCTAATAGACACTATTTGTCCTCTTGTTCATATCATCCATCGCCATGTACACGAACACACAAACCAGAAACCAGCACAACACGTGCTGTTTACTTGATCTTTATTAACACACTGATGTTTACACAGATATAGCTTGCGGCAATGGACTGGGACAAATCATCACATGGACAAAACTCTGTAACTGCACACTTCACATGTTCTTGGTGGCCCCAGGTTATATCACCGTCAAAACTGTTGGACAGCGACTAAGCATAAACCAGATGGCGCCCACCCGATAATGAAGACACGACCATCAAGGGCAAAGCGAGAGCGACAGTTCCTCTAAAGTTCCTGACCCCAGTATTTAGCAGGAACTTTCACAGTGGAAATGTTCCTAGTACCTTTCCCTCTTCAAGGGAAAGTGCATTAAAATCACAAGGATAAAAGCAGAGCATAGGATTTTGCAGGTCTTGTGCATCCTAATGTTTGGCCAACAGTAGATAAGAAAAGCTTTATACCTCTACTTAATGTACTGCACTGGGCTTTGAAGACAAGTGAGAATTTAGGACTCACTTTGAGGGGGGGTGGAAGGAGAGATCTTTGCTCGTCCATTCTGAAACCCTGTAAAGAGAGAATGGGGATATTTTGAGTGAAAAAAATGAGTGGTCTGTCTCAGACGGTTGTTAATGATACAACCAATGTAACATTTTAGTTTGTCAAGTTCAGTTAAATTGAGAGGAGTTGAGAGGAGCCAGATGAGGTGGCTTGGGCATCTAGTTAGGATGCCCCCTGGACGCCTCCCTGGTGAGGTGTTCAGGGCATGTCCCTCGGTAGGAGACCCCCGGGGAGACCCAGGACACGTTGGAGAGACTATGTCTCTCGACTGGCCTGGGAACACCTGGGGATCCCTCCGGATGAGCTGGAGGAGGTAGCTGGGGAGAGGGAAGTCTGGGCTTCTCTCCTTAGGCTGCTGCCCCCATGACCCAACCCCGGATAAGCAGTAGAGGATGGATGGATGGATGGAAGTTCAGTTAAATTTATCGTTTACAGCATAGCTTAAGATATACATGTGCAACAATGTTTGATGATTCAACACGTCTTAAATGACCTACTACTGCAGATTCGGTGTGACTGATTCTACATGATGGACAGACGGTCTTTGCAGCAGTCACAGGCACTGAACTGGCCGTGTCCACTTTGCACCATATATAAATGTTTTGTACATTTTATTGTTTAATCAAGAGAGATTACTCAAAAGTACACATTAAAAGTACTCTGTGTCACTTCTGACTAGAACCAACATAGTTTGGAAAACACTCCTGCCAGTCTACCTTGCAAATTCTGTTAAAGTAGTCTGTAAATTACATCATTCTGACAAGCGTCCTGCATAAAATGATGTACCACTCAGCCTTGCTGAAACTTCGCTGCTGTGTCTACTCATGCACTGCAAAATGAGGAGCATCTGATTTTAGAACCCAAAAGCATAGGTGGCTCAATTGACCACAGTGCAGAGACATAATCCGATTATGCATGATGATTTTTGTTTGGTAAAAACAGTGCACTACAAAACATGAGAGTATTACCTTGCAAAGGAAATCGTTAATTGTTTCCCAAAACATCATTATACATTATGGAGAAGAAAAAAAGAAAATCATTTCTGATTTAGGTGAGACTATATTAATATCCTGATCTAAATTGTCTTTCATATTGTTCTCTTCTCAGAATTATTTAGACTCTGGCCAGTTACACATGCATCACTTCAGATCCACCTGACCATATTGAAAATGGATCTATGTCTGACAATGCAGCATTGACTGCTTTACATTAATAATAAAACATCAATATACTGTTAAACACATTTAGACACTTTATGTTTTTAAAGGCAGCCAAAAAAAGCTGGAAACATTCAAACGCATGCACACAAAAGAGGACTTGACAAAATATCTAAAGTTGTTTTGCCAATTGAATGTAATTTACTTCTGCCTTCAAACATCTCAACTTATTCTGAAAACAGACTCTATAATCTAAAACAAAGAAAAGCTAACAGAGCCGCATGATTATTGATTATTTCTCATATTAAGTGTACCATTGCAAATATTTTGTCCATTTCAACTTATATGTATGTGTGTGTGTGTGTGTGTGTGTGTGAAAAATAAATCTCCTCCTTCAGACTTGGGTCCTCTACCTCTGGGAGTCTGAGGGTTCTGCACAAGATATTAGCTGTTCCTAGGTCTGCGCTCTTCTGGACAGTGATTGCTGATGTGGTTCCTGGTATCTGTTGAAGCCGAGCCATCTACTCAGCTTGGGGGTTCCTGCCCCTAGTGTCTCAATCACTACTGGGACCACTGTTGCCTTCACACCGCACATTCTCTTTATCTCCTCTTTCAGCCCTTGGTATTTCTCCAGCTTCTCGTGTTCCTTCTTCCTGATGTTGCTATCACTTGGGATTGCTACATCTATCACCACCACTGTCTTCTGGTGTTTATCTACCAAGACTATGTCAGGCTGGTTGGCCACCACCATCATGTCAGTCTGGATCTGGAAGTCCCACAGGATCTTGGCCTGCTTGTTCTCTATAACTTTCGGGGGTGTCTCCCCACTGGACCCTTGGACCTCCAATCCATACTTAGTGCAGATGTTTCTGTACACTATGCCTACCACTTGGTTATGCCGTTCCATCTATGCCTTGCCTGCCAACATCTTGCACCCTGCTGTGATGTGCTGGACTGTCTCAGGGGCATCTCCACACAGCCTACATCTGGGGTCTTGTCTGGTATGGTAGACCCTGGCCTCTATTGCTCTGGTGTTCAGAGCCTGTTCTTGTGCAGCCATGAGTAGTGCCTCTGTGCTGTCTTTCAGTCTGGCTTTTTCCAGACACTGGTATGTTTTCTCAATATCAGCCAATTCCTCAATTTGTTGGTGGTACCTACCATGCAGGGGCTTGTCCTTCTATGATAGCCCCTCAGGCTACTCCTCCTCCTGCATTTTGAAATGCAACAAGGTGCTCCAGAAAAGGAAAAGGCCACGTGGAAGAAGCGAGGAGCCACACTGGATGACAAAGGACTGTTAACCATAGAAAACAAGCCAATCCTTCCCCGGAATATGCATAAATGGGCAGCATTAGTGAGCCATGGGCCATGCCATGTCTCAACAGGAGGGATGGTACAGATGGTTAATGAACATTATTATACTATAGGATTTCATACATACTCAAAAACATTTTGTTCACAATGTGCTATTTGTGTAAAACACAGCCCACAGGGAGCCCTTAAGGCCCCTGCAGGCACTACACCATTACCAAATCATCCATTTCACACAGTTTTTCTAGATTTTATTCAGCTAACACCATGTGAAGGTAAACAATATTGTCTAGTAGTGTTAGATGGATTTACTAGGTGGGTAGAAATTTTCCCCACAGCAAAAGCAGATGCACATAACACCACACAAGAAAACAGGCATCACACCCTTTGAAGCATTATATGGGCGGCCTTATTGCCTACCATACTTTGCAACAACAAATGAGCTAGAACATGTTGAGGAAACAATAGCAGATTATCTGAAAAAGGTGTTACTTAACCGATGTGTGAATACTGTAAATGTTCTGCCTAGTCCTGTGTCTTCCACAGATTCCACCCCCCAGGAACCCATTCGACCGGGCGACTACGTGTGGGTGAAGAAGTTTGTGCGAAAGAGGTGGAACACGCCTAGATGGGAATGTCCTTATCAAGTACAGCTGACCACAAAGACTGCAGTTCGAGTGGACGGGAAACTGTCGTGGATACACCTTTCCCATTGTAAGAAACAGAAAATTCTTCCAGGTGAAGGCGAGGGAGCAGTGGCGGACTCTCCGTAAACGGCTGATGGCCTGTATAGGTCCAGCAACGGCTGAACCCCGTTGGAACTTGTGAAGATCTAAAAGGAAATGAAGTTGTTCTTCCTAATTGTGGTGAGTGCTGTGACGGTGGGACTCGTGAGTTTCGGCCTTTGGGACTTCCGACAGGAGGGAGGTAATCAGGGACAGAATGATGCTCTGAGACAGGATGAGAGCTATGCGCGCGCTAAACGCACCGTAGTTAGCCACTTAGAACATTCGTGGTTAGAACAAAATCCAGAGTCCTCACACACTTACAGTTTGAATACATGGTGGCGCTATGCTAATTTCACAGCTCGGACACCGAATCATTCTCGTTGTTATGTTTGTTCTATGCTACCAGTTTCTGTGCATACACCGCGAGTAACTGCTGAACCAATGACAGGGAGTGTAGGACAGTGCTTTGTCCATATTGGGCTAAGCCGTGGCACGAACTTCACACTCAAGCTGTTGGATGGAACGTGGTTCGCTCGCAGCAACTGCACCAAGGAGCCACTACGGACAATGGCAGGGAAAGCCAATAGATTCAGATTCCCTGTGCTAGGTGCGATGAATCACACATACTGTTATGCACGGAGTGGTGGTAGAGATTTTGGGTCGTTACACAAGGATGTCTGTAAAGTTGTTTATACGTCATGCGTACTGGGAGTCAGTCGTGATGTGAAGTTTAACACTTCAACTAATCGGCCTTATCGGAAAACGTGTCTACAGCAAAATAAAAGTTCCGAACAGTGTGAACAGGAGTGTATTGATGACCCCCGGCACTTATGTGGTTTATATACCTTAGATGAAGCAACACAGAGGTGTCCAGAAGGTTATAACTGTACATGCAACTATCCCGCTTTCGCGCCAGGAGACAAAGGTATGCAATTAGTGGATAAGGGATGGTGGCTATGTGGACACAATGCGTATGCACACCTACCAGCAAACTGGTCAGGAGTGTGTGCTCCAGTACATCTCAAGGATCACACAGTCATAATTTATGCTGCTAATGCCAGATCCGCACCACAGTTGCGTTCCAGGAGAGATTTGAATGACTACGAGTTCAAACCACACGACTCTGTGTGGGGCACAGATGTACCAAAAGAGTTTAAACACTGGACAGATGGAGAAAAGGTCTCCATTAGCCTTTTTCCGTGGGTAGGAGTGGCAAAGAACATATTGAGATTGGAAACAGTTGATTATAGGTTGAAGGTATTTACTAATTTGACAAAAGTTGCTCTCACAGGAGTCAAGGAAGAAATGACAGCGCTAAGACTGATGACCATGCAGAATAGGATGGCCTTAGATCTCATAACGGCCCCCCAGGGAGGAGTTTGTGCAATGGTAGGAGATTACTGTTGTACGTTCATCCCAGAGAATGATGCAGACGGTCATTTGATAGATAGCGCATTGAAAAATTTAACTAAGCTAAAGAAAGCTATGATTGATGATGGTAGTCCCCCACCAGACTGGCTTACAGGAATGTTGTCAAGGTGGAGGGAACTGTTGTTCAAGATAGGAATGATGATAGGGATAGTATTGCTAGTATTAGCCATACTAGCTTGTTGTGTAGTACCTCTTGTTCGGGGTTGCATTGGCCGGCTCGTGGGATCAGCTGTTACTAGTACTTTGCTGCAGGTGGAAGAAGGATTTCTACTGGACAACGATGAAGAGGAATCAGAAGAAGAATGGACAAATGTGATGCAAGATGTAAATGAAATGTTTGAGATGTCTTAAGCTGTACCCATGTTGAACTCTGAGTGTAAGAAATGTGTTTCTAGGTAAATGACGTAATGCATTTAAATTTCATGAAATGAAATGATGTAATACTGACAATGAGAATCTAGACGCATTTAACGATAAACAGGAGGGAAATGTGAGAAGAAGTTCAGTTAAATTTATCGTTTACAGCATAGCTTAAGATATACATGTGCAACAATGTTTGATGATTCAACACGTCTTAAATGACCTACTACTGCAGATTCGGTGTGACTGATTCTACATGATGGACAGACGGTCTTTGCAGCAGTCACAGGCACTGAACTGGCCGTGTCCACTTTGCACCATATATAAATGTTTTGTACATTTTATTGTTTAATCAAGAGAGATTACTCAAAAGTACACATTAAAAGTACTCTGTGTCACTTCTGACTAGAACCAACATAGTTTGGAAAACACTCCTGCCAGTCTACCTTGCAAATTCTGTTAAAGTAGTCTGTAAATTACATCATTCTGACAAGCGTCCTGCATAAAATGATGTACCACTCAGCCTTGCTGAAACTTCGCTGCTGTGTCTACTCATGCACTGCAAAATGAGGAGCATCTGATTTTAGAACCCAAAAGCATAGGTGGCTCAATTGACCACAGTGCAGAGACATAATCCGATTATGCATGATGATTTTTGTTTGGTAAAAACAGTGCACTACAAAACATGAGAGTATTACCTTGCAAAGGAAATCGTTAATTGTTTCCCAAAACATCATTATACATTATGGAGAAGAAAAAAAGAAAATCATTTCTGATTTAGGTGAGACTATATTAATATCCTGATCTAAATTGTCTTTCATATTGTTCTCTTCTCAGAATTATTTAGACTCTGGCCAGTTACACATGCATCACTTCAGATCCACCTGACCATATTGAAAATGGATCTATGTCTGACAATGCAGCATTGACTGCTTTACATTAATAATAAAACATCAATATACTGTTAAACACATTTAGACACTTTATGTTTTTAAAGGCAGCCAAAAAAGCTGGAAACATTCAAACGCATGCACACAAAAGAGGACTTGACAAAATATCTAAAGTTGTTTTGCCAATTGAATGTAATTTACTTCTGCCTTCAAACATCTCAACTTATTCTGAAAACAGACTCTATAATCTAAAACAAAGAAAAGCTAACAGAGCCGCATGATTATTGATTATTTCTCATATTAAGTGTACCATTGCAAATATTTTGTCCATTTCAACTTATATGTATGTGTGTGTGTGTGTGTGTGTGTGAAAAATAAATCTCCTCCTTCAGACTTGGGTCCTCTACCTCTGGGAGTCTGAGGGTTCTGCACAAGATATTAGCTGTTCCTAGGTCTGCGCTCTTCTGGACAGTGATTGCTGATGTGGTTCCTGGTATCTGTTGAAGCCGAGCCATCTACTCAGCTTGGGGGTTCCTGCCCCTAGTGTCTCAATCACTACTGGGACCACTAGGAGGGAAATGTGAGAAGAATTATTGTTGTTATTACTATTATCGTTTCAATGCTATAGTAAGTATAGTAAGTAGATTTAGAATGTTTAATTAAAAGGAATGTATGAGTGTTTGAACCAAGTATTGAAGCTGTTAGGTACCCAGCACTGAGAGGTACCATGTTCAAGGACACGAGGAAGTCATAGAGATAGGAGGAGAAGGAATCATGAGGTCAGATTGACATAAATCTTGTGTGCACCAAATAAAAGAGGTGAGCGAGCAGCAGACGGACGGAGTTGAGAGAGGAAGCTTGAACTGCTGCTCAGCTCTCCCTTGCAAGGCCTCCTGTTGTTTGCGTGCTTGATCTGAGTCTGGTGAACGAACAGCACGGGTGACCAAAACATCACCCTCACAGGGGAAAAAGTTGTTGCAACAACCAACAATTCAGTGTACTGTCTGTATCGGCCGAATTACGGTAGACACACAGAATATTGTCACAGTAGTGAAAAAAAAATACACAAACAAACAAAAAGAGACAAAAAACACACTAAATAATTTGAAATTTTAGCAGGTTTGCTCATGGGAATCGCCAGCTATTGACTATCACTACAATTAACAGAACCACTGACAGACTTTCAAGCAGCGAGAGGCAACACAGGTGCACATTTGTTTTTTCTCATTTGCAGAGGATTTTCAAAACAGTTCCAACCTGAGATGATGAGGTTCACAGCAGCCCTGACAGCCCTAATTGTTGTGGGATGAGTTCACCATGTAACACAAGCGGACTGAAGTGCCAAGCTGATGTTTCCACTTGACAGCTTAAATTTACACACAAAAATTTACACACACCTGACCTAATAAGGCTAAAGGTGTTGCCTCAATCTACAGTTCCCTGTGGAAATAAAGGGTACTATATAACAGGGATAGGAAGATTGTGCAACAAAGCTCAACAATGTCTGATTGATGTTCTACTTGACTAAATTGTTTATGTTTTACATGACACTGATTCAATTCCTGGTAAAATACGGGTGCTGAGAGGGATTTAATGTACTGAACTTAAAATATCCAAACATGCTTGTGCAAATATGCAGTAAAATGTAATATACAACATACTGTATGCATGATTTTGAAAAATATACCTAATGAATTAAACAAGGCCAATTAGCAAAAAGATCAACTTATTCAAAGAATGCAAAATACTCACTTCTCTGAAGCATTGTCTCTTAAAATAATCCTCCTTTCTCTGTCACTGCCTACAGGAAATTAACTCCTGGTTTTCTTTCAACTTCCTAGAATTCAACAATGACACAGCTGAGGTTCTCCTCATTTGTTCAAATTCACCCTTCCAAAAAGCTAACGCACTCCTCTTTCTCTCTGTCCCTTTAGGGCAAATATTTAGGGTGTCATTCTAAATGGTACTTTGTTTTTCCAAACACACATTCATAATAATAACTTCCATCTATGTAATATTAATTGCCTCCATCTCTCTCCGTCCCCAGCATCATAATCCTGGTCCAGTCTCTGGCCACCTCCTGCCTGGATTATTGCAAGTGACTTCTCTCTGGTGTCCCCCTCAAGTCACCTCCATCAACTGCAACTGGTTCAAAATATTGCAGCCTGGATTATCACTGGGATACCTTCTACCCATAAGCTTCACTGCCTTCGAGTCACACACCACATCACTTATAAAATCCATCTCTTACCCTTCAAAGCCCTCCATACCTGACTTAAATGACTTAAGTCCACATAAACACACCCAGCCAGACTCTCAGATCATCATCCTCCATCAGCCTCACTATCCCTCAGGCACACATGTCCAGCATGGGGTCCAGAACTTTCAGTTGATCTGTCCCATTCCTCCGGAACCCCCTCCCCACGTACGTCGGTAACATCGACACAATGGCTATTTTTAAATCACACCTCAGAAGCCACCTGTTCAAACAACCATACTCACCCTGACTGTCATCCTGCAGACCTCCCCTCTTTTTTTAGAACTGCTATATCTTTTAACTTGTTTTTATCTCTTTTGTTCAGGGTCCTTGAGTGTTTGGAAAGGTGCCTATAAATAAATGGACTGCTGAGCACTCCATCTAAGAAGGGTTTCTTAACTATGCTGAGCTCCGTCGTCATTCTAAAAGTACAAATGCACAAATGAAAGCAAACAGGCAGACTAGTGAAGGTGCTGATGTCACTCTCAGCTTGGAGAAAGGTGAGAGAGAATAAGAATCCTCACACAACAGCCTCCAAGAGAATACTTGTTAGCTGTCCATTACAATCCATGTGACCAACCATGTTGTCCAGCTGTTCGCTTCAGCTTGAAAGGAGGAAAATATTTCTCCCAGCTCTGTATACACTGCACAATTCCTTTTCTAATGGAAACCTACCTCTCACATAATGAGAGACATGCAAAGAAGACTGTATATTCATTTTATGCTTCTTTTTTTACACCACATTGAAATTGAAACAAAAATGTATATCATAAAAAAAAATCTATATCAATAATTTCTCATTTCTAATATCTATCATAAAATACTGCATAGTTTAAGATGAAACAAAATACCTTTGTTGTCAGCATTAGTACATCATTGTCTTTACTTGCACTGAATTGGGACTATTCTATTTCCATTCCACTGCACAGAAGAAAAGAACATCTAATCATTGGCAAAATGCTTATTTTTGTGACAGGAAACATGTAAACACTACCAATGTCATTCTACGCTGAATTATATTGCACATAACAAGCTCTGAAAGCAATCAACTGCAGTCTGATTTGTCACAATTCATGATTATAGATGAAAAAAACTTTATATTCACATTTGCGTGTGCACACATGTTCTGTTTCTCAAATTTTCTCAAACATTTGCAAAGGTACATTAATGTAATGTAATAAATGAGAAATGCACTCTGGAGACACTCATTTGTTATATCAAGCACAGTTCACTGCACCATATTCTCAGAAAGTGCCAATTATTATTAGATCAGTCCGGAGAGATGTGTTCTTATATCTCACACCAACATGTCAGGAAAAGATTTCCCACCTGTGTCTTCCTTGCTTAACTGTATTGTAAAATTAATTGTAAATCTAGAAACACCAATGCCTTTGAATATTGTGTGCTCAATCTATCACCAAGAGAGGGCGAATGTTCATTGTCACACATTTTAACAACAGAATTCATACAAATTTGCACATGTTTTTATATGGAGTTTTGTACAGTAAATCGCTTCTTTCGCAGTCCAAAATCTATAAGCATTCCTATATGTCACCTGTGATAAACTGTAGTGCCTCTTATTCATTTGGGTGATTAGGCCATCAGGCTGTCATATTCTTGATACTGAGTGTTCATAATACAGATTATTGTACAGAATACACCGAGATTAATATCTGCTCATGTTATATTAATATGCAAATAAAGGAGACAGTAATACTGCCGTCGATTAAGCTGATTCTGCTAATGATGTATTTTAACATTGACTGTAATCAGAAAAAAAAGAAAAAATGAGAGTTAAAGGGTAGTCTTTACTTTACATAAATAAAAGAGACAATATGCACCCTCTGTGGTGGGCGAATTGGAACAGTTTGAATTGACAATTGGCATCTCTTCATTGGCTTCCCATTAAATTTAGAACATTTTTTAAAATTCTTCTTCTGACCTACAAGGTCCTCAGAGGCCTAGCTTATCACCCCAATAGACTACTCCGCTCTCAGAATGCTGGTTTACTTGTGGTCCCCAGAGTCTCTAGGGGTAGAATGGGGGGCCGAGCATTTAGCTACCAGGCCCGCCTGCTGTGGAACCAGCTCCCTGTCTAGGTACAGGAGGCTGACTCCATCTCTACTTTTAAGATTAGACTTAAAACCTATGTCACAGCCCCATTTCCCCAGTTCCCTCCAGTCCCTCTGCCCCAGTAATTTTCCACTCTCCCTGCCTCTGCTCCACTCGACCTACCAGCCACTCCCACCCCGTCAGCTCAACTCCACTCACCTGCAAGCACAGCTGCAGCCGATTCCCAATCAGCCCTGCTTATAAGCCTCCCCTGCACTCTCAGTCTTTGCCAGATTGTTCTTCTGCTTCGATGCAAGACTTTCCAGCGTTATTTCCCTGTCGGATTACCTGTTACTGACCCTGCCTGTCTTCGTTCTGCCTGCCTCGCCTGTTCCTTGGACAACCTACCTGCTTTCTGCCCCTGACTACGACTTCTGCCTCAGTGTTTCTGGTTCCTGTCTGCTCACCTGGTTTTGACTTCTCCGCCTGGCCCCGACTTCGCTGCTGCTCGTCCCCAGTCTGCTCCGCTACATCGTCAGCCTCATCTCCTGTAAGCCCCTTTCTGTCACTCCTGCCCGCTGTCAGCAGAACTGCACAGTTCCGAGGATTTATGTCTTTCCCCCTTAGTTCCGCATTCCAGCTCTGCTCGACCCACTCCCCGAGCCTGCAACCCACAGACTTTGTGCGGGCCCTGAGCCTGAAGAACGGACTATTTCCTGTGTTTCCTTGTCTGCCTGAGTTCCTGTTTGCCCGTGTGCTAATAAAAGTCATTACCACGATCCAGCTTTCTAGAGTGCTGCATTTGGGTCCAAATTGCATCCATCACAACCTACCTCTTTGAAAAAGCTTATCACTAATTCTGTAGTTCCAGTTACTATCCTAGACAGACAAATTATCATACTTAAAGGGTCGTCTAATGATTTGGTTAACATCTTAGCTATGCTGCTACAGGCCGGGGTCCAGAAACATGATCACCTGACAGGCCTCTGTCACCCCACTGGGTCATGGTTTCCTCTCTCCTCAAGTTGAATAGTTCTGCTGATTCCTGTGTAGTTTTTCTGCCCCCCCCCCCCCCCCCCCCCCCCCCCCCCTTCTGTATTCATTTAGGTATCGCCGCCTTAGGAGCTGCATGATGACCTCCGGCCCCGCTGACCCACTCGGCCGGCGGCTTGCATAGATGGTGTATTTTTGTATGTGGCTCTGTGCCTCTCCTCTCCATTCTATCATCTACCTGTCCTCCTCTCTCTACCCAGCCGGCCATCAGCAGGAGGGTCCCCCTACATGAGCCTGGTCCTGCTCAAGGTTTCTTCCTGTTAAAGGGGAGTTTTTCTCACCACTGTTGCTTGTTGGGGGTTAGGCCCTGGGATTCTGGAAAACGCCTTGAAACAATTTTGATTGTAAAAGATGCTATATAAAGATTGATTTGAACTCCGAAGTGTTTACATCGATAGCTCCTTCTCATACAGTCAAGTAACACATTCTTTTCTCATGACCTCATGATACACAATATAGCAAACCCAATGGCATAGAGTTCAGTTAGTACCAAAAATGGGAGTCATAGAAAGGCTTCATGATACACATCCTCATATGGAGAACAACCAGGAGCCTCCAGCGTTACCTCTTAGCAATAACAAGACTTCCATTGCAATCTTAAAGGCAGAAGACATGGGAACATGTGGAGCATATCCTAATATGGCACCAGGCTGGCTGCTAAACACATTGCAGTCTTACAGAAGTAAAGGCATTCACAGAATAGATGCACAGGCTTCAGATACTACACTTTATTAATGGAATTGGCCATCTGTGTATTTACGCATGTGTATGCGAGGAGTAAATTGTCAGCTGACCAACGGACTGCCCTGAAATGTTGTGTGAGTTTAAACACAAAGTAACGGCCAATCAGAGGTGTCCTTAAGCCATACAACCTCTTGGGCGGTGTGAGCTCGATTTCAGTACTTCGTAAACTACATCCATCCATCCATTTTTAACAGGCCTGGAAACTCAATCCAAATCTCAATCCAAAAGTCACTCTCTTTATTTAAAGGTGATGCAGAAAGTGTAGTTTATTTACGTCACTTCCTGTCTTCTCAATCGTTCGTTGGTTGCATTGTGCACGGGGTGTTGTATCCACTTAATATTGAACACTTTGAACACTTTGTGTGTTTTCACTTTAATTAAAATTTGAACACTTGGGACATTCTAGTCACCCGATAACAACAGTGAGAAATAACCCATATTAAACAAATACAGGGCTTCGCCGATCATTAGCGCTAGCATGGCCTCACCGTCTGTTTCACCCGGTGTCTTTGTCTGTTCAGCGTGTGAAATGTTTAGTTACTCTGCCTCCCTTAGTGAAGGGAATAGGTGCAGAAAGTGTAGTTTATTTACGGCTATGGAGGCGAGACTTAGCGAGCTTGAGACGCGGTTCCGCAGCTTGGAGTTAGCTGGAGTTGCGTCAGGTAGCCAGGATAAGCTAGCTGCTGCGGAGCTGCCTAGCGTAGCTACAGCTAGCTGTCCCCCGGCAGCAGCCGAGCAGCCGGCTAGCCAGGGCGGCTGGGTGACGGTTCGTAGGAAGCGTAGCCCAAAACAAAGGCCCACGGTGCACCACCACCCGATTCCCGTGGCTAACCGCTTTTCCCCACTCGGCGACACACCCGCTGAGAAACCGACCCTGGTAATTGGCGACTCTGTTTTGCGCTACGTGAATCCGACTCCAGCGACCATAGTCAAGTGCATTCCGGGGGCCAGAGCGGGCGACATAGAAACAAATTTATGGCTGCTGGCGAGACGTAAACGTAAATCTGGTAAAGTTATTATTCACGTCGGAGCCAACGACACCCGGCTTCGTCAGTCGGAGGTCACTAAAATTAACTTGGAGTCGGTGTGTAACTGCGCAAAAACGATGTCGGACTCCGTAGCATTCTCTGGTCCCCTCCCCAATCTGGCCAGCGATTAAATGTTTAGTCGCATGTCGTCGCTTCGTCGCTGGCTGTCACGGTGGTGCCCCGAAAACCAAGTGGCCTTTATAGACAATTGGAGCACTTTTTGGGGAAAACCTGGTCTGATTAGGAGAGACGGTGTCCATCCCACACGGCATGGTGCCTCTCTCATTTCTAGTAATTTGGCAAATTTTATTAGACCCAAAGTGACCTGACAATCCAGGGTCCAGACCAGGATGCAGAGTTGTAGTCTTACACACCTCTCTGCTGCTTCCTTAGAATCCTCATCCACCAACAATAATATATTTAACACTATAGAGGTAGTCTCTGTTCCACAGTTAAAAGTTCACCAAGCACAGAGCAGGGGAGCGGTCAATCACCATAATCTTATTAAAATTAATACTAAAGCACAAGTTGGAGAAACTAATATCACAATTACGTGTGGACTGTTAAATATTAGATCTCTTTTGTGTAAATCCCTGTTAGTGCACGACCTGATAGCGGATCATCACATTGATCTATTTTGTGAGACCTGGCTTCAGGAGGAGGAGTATGTTAGCTTAAATGAATCTACTCCTCCTACCCATCTTAATTATCATATTCCTCGTGTTACTGGTCGAGGAGGGGGAGTGGCAGCAATCTATCACTCCAAGTTATTAATTAATCCTAGACCAAAATATGGCTCCAGTTCATTTGAAAGCCTGACTCTTGGCATCACCCATCTGAACTGGAAGGCAGAAAAGCCACTTCTGTTTGTAGTTGTATATCGGCCCCCTTCTGGACCACACTCAGAGTTCCTATCCGAGTTCTGTGATTTCTTATCTGACTTGGTCCTTAGAACAGACAAAGTCAGGATCATTGGAGACTTTAATATCCATGTAGACGTTGTAAATGACAGCTTTAGAAATGGCTTCATCTCATTACTGGAGTCAGTTGGTTTCCTCCAGCAGATAAACCAACCAACTCATAGCTTCAACCACACCTTAGATTTAGTTCTGATTTATGGTGTTGAGGTAGAACATGTGTCAGTGTTCCCTCAGAACCCACTCCTGTCAGACCATTCTTTGATCACTTTCACATTTATGATTAAGGATTCTTCTATCCTCAGAACAAAGTCTTACTATAGCAGATGTCTTTCAGATAATGCTGTAGCTAAGTTTAAGGAAGTGATCCCTGTGCTGATCCCAGGACCACCGTGTGTTTCCCCAGGGATCAATCATTATAATCTTAGCCCTGCTGAGGTTGACTCTGTTGCTGAAGGTGCAGCAACCTCACTGAGAATCACGCTTGATTCTGTTGCCCCCCTGAAAAAGAAAATAGTAAATCAGAGGAGGTGTGCCCCCCGGTATAATTCACATATCAGGACCCTCAAGCAGAAAGTGCGAAGACTGGAAAGGAAGTGGCATTCTTGTAAAATAGACAGCTATCATGTAGCCTGGAAAGACTGTCTATTAGTTTACAAAAAGGCCCTTCGCAAGGCTAGAACAGCTTATTTTTCTTCTTTGATTGAGAAGAATAAGAGCAACCCCAGGTTTGCCAAATTAACTAAGAGTCACAGTGTTTTAGATCCACGTATACCGTCTTCCCTTAGTGGTGAAGACTTCATGAGCTTCTTCACTGATAAAGTTCTAGCTATCAGAGAAAAAGCTAACCAGGCCATCCCAACAACTGGACCATCACCAGATGTGCTGACTGTGGGAACATACAGCTTCTCCAACGAGCCCTTAAATTCCTTCAGCCCTATATATTTTTCTGAGGCGTCTTCGCTAATTCAGAAATCCAAGACCACCACGTGTCTTTTAGATCCCATCCCAACACACCTGTTGAAGGATGTTTTACCATTGATAGGCAGTTCTATCCTGGACCAGATCAATGGTTCTTTAGTGTCAGGTTATGTACCCCGGTCCTACAAGGTGGCAGTGATTAAGCCGTTGCTTAAAAAACCATCACTGGATCCTGACGTATTAGCAAATTATAGGCCGATATCCAACCTTCCTTTTATCTCTAAAGTTCTTGAGAAGGTGGTGGTGACTCAGTTACTGGAGCACCTGCAGAGGAACAGCCTGTTTGAGATGTTTTAGTCAGGCTTTAGAGCTCATCACAGCACAGAAACAGCACTTCTTAAAGTTACTAATGATCTTCTCATAGCTTCAGATCATGGACTGGTCTCTATGCTGGTTCTGCTGGACCTCAGTGCTGCTTTTGATACAGTTGATCACAGCATCCTGTTACATAGACTGGAACATGTGATTGGGATTAAAGGGACAGCACTAGACTGGTTTAGATCATACTTATCTGATAGATACCAGTTTGCTCATGTCCATGGCGTTCCCTCCTCATACAGTAGGGTTAGCCATTGAGTTCCTCAAGGTTCTGTACTTGGACCAATCCTCTTCACCTTGTACATGCTTCCTTTAGGGAACATTATTCGGCAGCATGGGATAAATTTTCATTGTTATGCTGATGACACTCAGCTTTATTTATCCATGAAACCACAGGAGACAGAGAAGTTAGTGAAGCTCCAGACCTGTCTTAAAGACATAAAGTCCTGGATGTCTTCAAATTTCCTCCTCCTTAACTCACGAAAAACTGAGGTCATGGTGTTTGGTCCTGAACCTCTCAGGGATAGACTAGATCACATGATCACTCTAGATGGTATCTCATGAACATCTAGTCTCTCTGTGAGGAATCTAGGAGTAACTTTTGATCAAAATCTCTCCTTCAACTCACACATTAAATTAGTCTCTAGAAGTGCCTTTTTTCACCTGAGGAACATCTCAAAGATCAGGAAGCTACTGACGTGGCCTGATGCTGAAAAGTTAATTCATGCTTTTGTTACTTCCAGGCTGGACTATTGTAATTCTTTATTATCAGGGTGTCCAAACAACTCTTTAAGAAGCCTCCAGTTGATCCAAAATGCTGCAGCCAGAGTTCTGACAGGTATTGACAAAAGAGATCACATAACTCCTGTAATGGTGTCGCTTCATTGGCTGCCCGTTAAATTTAGAATAATTTTTAAAACCCTTCTTCTGACCTACAAGGTCCTCAGAGGCCTAGCTCCATCCTACCTGGAGGAGCTAGTGATACCTTATCAGCCCAATAGACCGCTCCGCTCTCAGAATGCTGGTCTACTTGTGGTTCCCAGAGTTTCTAGGAGTAGAATGGGGGGCCGAGCATTTAGCTACCAGGCCCCCCTGCTATGGAACCAGCTCCCTGTCCAGGTACGGGAGGCTGACTCCATTGCTACTTTTAAGATCAGACTTAAAACCTACCTCTTTGAAAAAGCTTATTGTTGTTAATTTTGTAGTTCCAGTTACTATCATAGATAGAAAAACTATCATACTTAGGGGGTCGTCTAATCATTAGGTCACATCTTAGCTATGCTGTTATAGGCCAAGGCTGCCGGGGTCCGGAAACATGATCACCTGACAGGCCTCTGTCACCCCACTGGGTCATGGTTTCCTCTCCTCTCCTTTCCTCTCCTTTCCTCCTCCTCATCAAGCAGACTAGTTATGATGATTGCTGTGTAGTTTTTCTGCTTCTCCCCCACCTCCCCTCTCTGTTTATTTATAGGTATCGCCGCCTTTCGGAGCTGCATGATGACCTCCGGCCCCGCTGACCTGTTGTATAGTGTATTTTTGTGTGTGTTTCTGTGCTCTGTGCCTCTCCTCTCCTCTCCTCTCCTCTCCTCTCCTCTCCTCTCCTCTCCTCTCCTCTTCCCCCTCCTTCTCCTCTTCCTCTTCCTCTCCTCTCTCTTTACCCAGCCGGCCATCAGCAGGAGGGTCCCCCTACATGAGCCTGGTCCTGCTCAAGGTTTCTTCCTGTTAAAGGGGAGTTTTTCCTTGCCACTGTTGCTTGTCTGGGGTTAGGCCCTGGGATTCGGGAAAGCGCCTTGAAACAATTTTGATTGTATAAGCCGCTATATAAATAAAGATTGATTTGATTTGATTTGATACATACAATCTTCTAGCATGTAAAGGTTTGGAGGAATAGTTACAGTCATCTTTTTAGCACCATAACACACCTTATTTTGTGTGTTATTTTTTGTCATGGTGTACACATTACAATGTTTCCAAGGTTGCGACTAAGAATGCAAAGTCTTGTCAGGCAAGTCCTCTACAAGGAAGAATCTTTTCCCCTAGTACTCAAAACACTTGATTTTTTGACAGTTTCCTGTTAAAAATATTTTTCTTGTAGGAATCTGAAATGCATAAAGTATTCAAGATATAGCTGGTCAGCTAATGATTGGTTTGGTAGACAAAGATGCACATCTCTGGACTGTGAGTTTATCATCTGATCTAAATGAAGAAATAATCCCTCCACTGAGAAGGAGATTTTCTTCAATACAGCCTAGAGCCTCGTTGTCTCTGTTGGTGAACGGTTTAGCTTCACCAAAGAAGCAGCATCTCTGCACGGGTTGTTTTTTGCTGCTGGAGTGGTGCCAAAATGTTTGTTCACAGCCCAAGGTCACTGTCACTGCTGCCATGTCTCGGAGCTACAAGAAAAACTGTAATGTCTACCTTGTATTGACAAATGGCCCTTGAGTTTTAACAGCAGAACCTCTAAGATTTGTCTTACCTTTAAAAGTGAGGAAGGAGGAAAAGGGGGCTGAAAGTCCTCTAGGCAGGGGTCAATTTCTCCAGAGAAACGAGGAATCCTTCCATCATGTTTCCTGTAAGCCAGTGATGGTGCCAAGAGTGAGAGACAGAAAGGAACAGAGAGGTCATGGTTAGTAAGTCTCAACCAAAGGACAGTAAAATATCAGTAAAGCAACAGTTGATACTGTAAATCATTCATTCACACTGGAGCTTTTACATCAATCTTCAGGAAATCAATTTTTTTATATGACTAAATTATTGAGTGAATGCAAGTGTAGGCTTTATAGAATCTGCTGCAGGTGGGGGTAATGAAGTGATTAGAATGTAGAACAATAAAAAAAACTTTTTTTTTATTGTTCAAACAGAACAATTTGACTGTGCCGCCCCTCCCTCTCCCACTCACCAAAGCCCAGACCTGACTGTGCTGTCACATCACCATCCCCCCTCTCCCCCCCGTAACACCACCGGCACCAGCAGCTCTCTCCTCACACCACACCACCTCCCTCCACCCCCTGCCGGATCGACCCCCACACTTCAACCCCCGTCCTCACCCACCAGGAGTCACACCTCACCTCTCCATAACAGCTGATCTGGTGAGGAAAGAGCTGAGGAGGACCGAGACAAGGAAAGCTCCTGGCCCTGATGGCATCAACTCCCGACTACTTAAGGACTGTGCAAATCAGCTCTGTGGAGTACTCCTGCACATCTGTAACCTAAGCCTCAGTCTCGAGAGAGTTCCACTCCTGTGGAAAACATCATGTGTGGTTCCGGTTCCTGAGACTGCACATGCCAGGGAGCCCAACCACTTCAGGCCAGTGGCTTTAACCTCTCACCTGATGAAGACCATGGAGAGGATTGTTCTCACCCACCTCCGACGGCTGGTGGACGGCAAGATGGACCCTCTACAGTTTGCATATCGGCCGGGCATTGGTGTGGATGACGCTGTCATCTACCTGCTGCACTGGTCACTTTCACACCTAGAGGGCACCGGGAGCACTGTGGGAGTCATGTTCTTTGACTTCTCCAGTGCCTTCACCACAATCCAGCCATCATTTCTGACAGGGAAGCTGGAGGGAGCCGGAGCCGATTGTCACTTAGCTGCCTGGACCACTGACTACCTCACCAACAGACCACGGTACGTGAGGCTCCCTGACTGTGAATCCGATGTGGTAGTCTGCAGCACGGGGGCACCGCAGGGTACAGTTCTCTCTCCCTTCCTCTTCACTCTCTACACATCTGACTTCAGCTACAACTCAGACAGCTCAGGAGGGACAGGAAGAGACTTAACAAACCGATCAGAAGGGCTGGCTCACTCCTGGACTGCTCTCTGGACTCCATTGATGAGGTGGGTGAGAGGAGGAGACTGTCAGCAGCAGACTGTTACACCCACGGTGTAAAAAGGAACAATACCGCAGGTCATTCATCCCAACTGCAGTCAGATTGTACAACATTCACAACTCTTAATGTAGCACCAATAACCCATGGTTTGGCATATTTTTCTCCGCACTACTTAATCATTCTACCTCCGGAATGTCTTATTTGCACCTTCATTTTTCTTCATATCGTCCGACATTCCTTTCTGTATATCATTTTTAATTTCTGTATATAATGTACATATAATGTACATAGCAATGTACATATGAGTCTTTTAATTTTGTCTTTTAGTACTATACTGTACTGTACACCATGGGCTACCTCTGTAATACGTGAATTTCCCCGATGTGGGATCAGTAAAGTTTATCTTATCTTATCTTATCTTATGAGCAGACCTGTAATGGCAGAATGGAACCTCTGCTCCCAACTCTTAACCAGCCATTCCTCTCCATCTTCTCCTGTCTGTAGAAAGCTTTATTTGGACTCTGTTCCTACAGACAACTTCACACTTGGTCTTACACAACAGTCATCCGCTAGATCTAGCAACCCATCTGTGTATGCAACCTGTTCATAAAACTCCATGGAGGGAATTTACAAACAAGACATGTTGCTGAACAGAATAATCAGTTACACAATAGTACAACCTGATTGGTTGTAAGGACTGGTTGGTGTGTTTTGGGGGACCTTTACAAACATATTATTTAAATTCTGCTATTATGGCACGAACTGTAATACTTTCAATGGATGGAGGCTGAAATTAGATAATTTACATAATGGGCTCACCAGTTACTGCAAGTGCTTCTCTCAGTGGTTTCGGCCTGCGATAATTTATTAGTTAAGACCAAGAAAAAGATAACCTGGAGAAATGATGACAAGAACCTGAGAATAATAATAATAATAATAATAATAATAATATTAGTAGTAGTAGTACACCTGTGTATACATTTCTGTAACTGCACTCAAACTGGTTTTACAGGTTCAAGTACCACTTGTTAAATGGAGACACTTTTCAGAAACCCCCCCTGCATTATTTCCACCCCCCTTTAAACATTGTTGAGGATGAATTGTTATTGCAGCAATTTTTTTTGAATGTGTGTCACCTTGTAATCTCACTTTTTAATAAAAAGACAGGAAAGTGTGAAAGTCTTTAAACTGTTTCCTGAAACAATTTCCCAAATTAATGTCTGGGTCAAATGCTCTAAAATCATATCCATTTTTTGGAAGGCTGATGATAGATGATGCTACTTTGCACCTGTAAATATAAAGGAGCTGCACAACATGGGATGTCCTGCACACTGAATGTAAAATATTCAAATGGGGTGATGGTTTTCTCATTTCTCTCCAGTCGCATCACATCACTGTTCAGTCAGATGCAGCAAATAGCTTTTTTCTACACCTTAAGTGCCAAATTAATCAATTTCACAATCTCCCTTGTACACCCATTGGAACCTACTCTGTTAACATCATATTAGTTTTAGAATAACATAAATTCTTGAGAGTAGTACAAGATTAAGATTAAGCATAAGAATAAGTCAATTTTTTTCATCCCCAGAAAACAGGCTAATTATAATTTCTGACAATAACCTCCTGCTTGTTAATTGTAAACCTCATCTTATGAGAAAAATGTGAATTCCTATTTTTTTGTAGGCAATAAACATTTTGCCTTTCAATAAAATAAAATGGTCCAAACATCGAACACACACACACACACACACACACACACACACACACACACACACACACATGCAAGCACACAGTCCAAGATAGACGAGTACAGATGAGCCCTTAAGCTTTGCAGGTCCACTCAGTAAAGACCGGATAGTCTCATCAAGGACAGAAGCTAATGAGCATTGTAAGCAGACTCGTTTTCTTGAGATGCGAGTCAGCCACTTTGTGAACAAACCAGAGAGAGAAAGAAAGTAAGAGGGCAGAGAGGAGTAAACCAAAAGTTTCGAATTTTGGGTGTGTGAGAAAACTAAGCAATAAGGACAGATCAAGCTGAACACAACGTAGTCTGTTCGATTTTTCTCCCTGAACTTTTGCCCTTGTCTTGTATTCATCTATTGTTCAACAGCTCTGTCCTCTGACCAAGCTTACCTGTCTGCAGTCCTGCCTCACGAACAGCTCAGTCTTTTTCCCCTATAATTTACTGCTCCTCTATATAATGCTTCCACCGCATGTCTGACTCAGTCTGTCCACCAGCACCTGCTGCCGGAGATCAGCCGCTCTCGTCAGGTGATGCTCAGTGTAGCCCTCCCTCTCCTCACTTTTCATCCCGCCCTCCCAGTCTTCCTATTTTCCCTTCCTCATACATACATGCTTTATTTGCACCAAAAAGAGCACAAATCCAGCTTTGCCTTCCTCCCTTCCTTGCTTTCTATCTCCTCCTCTTAACATTTGGACTGTCTTTGACAGATTGAAAGGCCCATAGCATTTTTACAGGAAGGACTCCATTTAAGAAGAAAAATAATGTGACATAATGCATGCACAGAGGCTGTCAGAAAAAGAGACCTTATCTTATATGAGTGGTGACATCAAATCTCTTGGTATTTATAATATATTTTCATCGAACCAACAGTTTTTTTTCCTCCCAATGCCACTAAAGCCCCTCTGCTCAAATTTGTCACACTAGTGGCAAGCTGTTAGATGAAAAGCTCTTGAATACAGGATAATGTGGAGCACACTCATGTGTACTGAGCAAAAGCTTGCTCAGCCAGTGGGAGAATAAGTACAGGTCAGCGTTAGCAAAGACAGTACACACAATTTCCTTATTTACCAGCATTAAACACACAAAGCATCACTTCACATTGTACACACTGCCACAGTTGAAAAATCCAGCAGAAAAGGGATTTGCAAATATAGAGCAGTCTGAACAATGAAATGCTGAAATTAAAATAGAATAGAAACTTACTAGATTCCTACAGCTGCATCTTTGCCCTGTCTATGAAAACTGCTCAGGTTACAGTCACAGCTCTACTCCCAGTATAAAGATGCAGAAAATGTAATAGCAGAGAGCACAAATCAATAAACAAGCTCACAGGCTGTGAAAGAAGCCTGTGAGGGGGAGGTTAACCAAGCTTTCTGGCCGCAGGCTGGCTTGTCTGCAGACTTACGTGCATATGTTTCAGGTAGCCTAAAACCAACCATGTGTGGATGGAAGAAGCTTGCAATCCCTGCTTTCACTTGCTATTCAGGACTTTCTCGGGTGTACCGGAACACATGTACATCTCAATTAAATTAGAATACAATTAAAGAGTTGATCTATTTTGGTCATTCAATTAAAAAAGTGAAACATAATGTTTATAGATTCATTACACGCAGACTGATGAATGTTCATTTCTTTGAATATTTGATGATTATGCCTTATACTATAGCTACTTGGAAACTCCACTTTCTGTGTCTCAGAAAATTCAACTATAATTTAAGACAAAATAAAAAAAAATCCAAGCCTGGCTACATAGGAGATTACTTCAAGCCCTGTTCCAAATCCAGCACCAGCTATAACTACAGTAGCTACAGTGTTGCAGCGAGAGCTGATAGAACAGTCACTTCCTTCTCATTGAATTGGACGATAGGAGGTTGTAACCAGAAAAATGATGGTCCTGTGGCCGTGGTGGAGAGGCTATTGTAAGCTTACTCCAGCCATGACAGAGGATCCCTCCATGTAGTTTAATTCTGAAACATCAGGCAGATTTTCACCTCCTCATTTTAATGCTCTATCTGACCATTTGACTAAGGATGGTACCCTTCCAAAATCTATAGTCAAAGTGCGGACAGCAATCTGATAGACTATCACTTGGAAAGCCAAGAATTCTAAAAATTGTAATCTTCACCATTATCCTAGCATCTTTGCCTGAGGGCATTTTTTACAGCACAATAAAATGAACCATTTTTGAAATTTGGTGTCATTCACAGTATGATCATAAAATCCATGGACTTGTTTAACCACGGTTGCTGGAGAACTGGCAGAGGCTTCAAAACAGTATTGGAACCTGACATCTATGACGGCAACCCGAACCGTTGTTCTTTGTTAGTTACACAGTACTTCTAATGTAAGTATTTCTTTTAGCTCCCTGATGACATGTTTGCAGTGATGTATGAGCTCAATGGATCATTGCTCAACTCTTCTGGAACATATAGTCTATTACTTAGGCACCCATTAGACACTGAGATCGGATCAATTACCTAATGTAGGTCCATTTTTAATTGTCTTGAAATGATTCTTTGACAGTCAGTTGAGGATTGAATCTGCGCAATACAATGACAGGCTTGATGTTTTGAGACACAGGTCTGTACAACAACATGAAATTAAACATATTGACCCTACATGGGTTTAATCTTTTGGCTTTTTTTTTATGTATTCAAGCTTCTTGCGATCTGTGAGAACCAGAAAAGTATTTCAGCCAACTTTCACCAATTGCTCCACTCTTCTAAGGTGGTTGTCATTGATGCCCACTCACAATTTCCAACATTAGAATTTATTTCCAACAGTTTATGGGGCAGATACACATAGGTTGAATTCAGTTATTCTTAAGAGACCTTTGAGAGCGATGCCCTAAATCTGTCATCGGAGGCATCTTACCAAACATTGAACTGGAACTGGGGGACTGGTCTATTCGAATCGAATTGAAGAGATGGTTGCCTTTGAGCTTTGGCTTTTGAGACATGTTGAGTCGCGCCAGATTGTTTGCATTCATAATTAAGGCCACAAAGACAGGACCACCACAATCTAGTATTTGGAATTAGGTTAGTATATTTTCTCCTCTGTCTGGTTGACCATGGATGAGCAAACTCCAGCATTAAGGTGAATGCCTCCACCATTTCATCTAGTCAAAGATTCTGCATACACATTTGTCTGTATTTAGTGAAATGCTATGTCCAGTTTGCCAAGAGACTACGAAAAGTGCAATGTATCACTCCACTGAAGCTGACGTGGGTGTGTGTGTGTGCTGACATGCGTCTGTGTGCATTTTATTTTTTTTTACAAGCTGATCTTTTGCTTGAGGCTTTGATCTTTGAGTCTTCCAATCCCCTGACATGTATCTGTATATATCTTCCTTGTGTAAGACAGATGCTGTGCTTGCTTTGATTTTAGCAGACATATTTGTTACTTCAAGTGAGAAATATGTGGCCACTTGTGTCTATATGGCCAATTTTAAGAAGATCATATGTTGTACATTTACTGCGGCTGAATAGATAATGTCCATGAAAATTTTTGGAATGTCTATCAGACCTATGAATGGCTGTCCAGTTATAATTTGAGCTTTGTGTGTGTCTACAAAATTACTAATGTATGGGATAAATAAATAACCTCCTAAAGAGTGCTTTCAGAGAGCAAGTGCGAGTGACAGAGACAGAGAAAGAAAATGAATGAGAAAGAGAGTGTGCATATTACATGGTCCAACACACACAAATACAGAGTAGCCCACTTTTTGGCAAAAAATTAGACACTTCATTGTGTCCCCAGCGAGACATCCACCAAGCACTGCCTGCAAAAGAGAGTTTCAGTCCGACAGCCTGTGAAGTTCACATACGAAGACATACACACAGACATCTTCCCATCACATAAACTGTACTGTCCATTGTTCTGAAACATATGTGCTATCCATTGTTTTTCACTACTGGGACCACTGTTGCCTTCATACCCCACATTCTCTCCATCTCCTCTTTCAGCCCTTGGTACCGTATTTTCACGACGATAAGGCGCACCTAAAACACTGAGATTTTCTCAAAATCGATGGTGCGCCTTATAATATGGAGCGCTTTGTGTATGGACTTAGTTCCAAAATCTGCTGTACGCCTTGGTGGGTGCACTACGGTAAACGCTCCGCCAATCGATTAGCGGCACACCTAGATTAGATTAGATTAGATTCAACTTTATTGTTATTGCACATGTACAGGTACAGAGCAACAAAATGCAGTTTAGCATCTAACCAGAAGTGCAAAAGAAGCAGCAAGTGAGGATAATAACTTAATAAATACAGTATGGCGGTTATTTTACAATTGTTTACCAGGTTGTGCTATAAACATATTTTACAGATGGTGTTTACATTAAATGCCTTGGACTATAAGTGCAGGAGCTATTTAGCTATTTACATAAGATAGAGGAGATGTGCAAATTATAAATTACGTGTATACAGATACAGATGATAAAGTGCATGAGTGCGCAGGACAGGTTTAAACAGTAGCTACATTGGTTACTAAGCTAGTGAGTTGTTGTGTAAACTGCTGTAGTGTAGTGAGGTGTGGAGTGTGTAAGGGTCAGCAGGAGTTCAACAGGGACACCGCTCTGGGGAAGAAGCTGTTCCTCAGTCTACTGGTCCGAGTCCTGAGGGTTCTGTAGCGCCTCCCAGAGGGCAGGAGGGAAAATAGTCTGTGGGCGGGGTGGGAGGAGTCCTTGAGTATGCTGCGTGCTCGATGCAGGCAGCGCTTCCTCTGGACATCTCCGATGGCAGGGAGTGTAGTCCTTGTGATGCGTTGGGCAGTTTTCACCACCCTCTGCAAGGCCTTGTGCTCAGCGATAGTGCAGCTTCCATACCAGACTGACACGCAGTTGGTCAGGATGCTTTCTATCGCACAGCAATAGAAGTTCACCAGGACAGCCGAGGATAGCTGGTTCTTCCTCAGTGTCCTCAGGAAGAAGAGGCGCTGGTGAGCCTTCTTGATGATGCTGGAGGTGTTTGTGGTCCAGGACAGGTCCTCTGAGATGTGGGTCCCCAGGAACTTGAAGCTGGAGACACGCTCGACGGCCATCCCGTTTATGTGGATGGGGTCCTGTGTGCCTCCTCTTGCTTTCCTGAAGTCCACGATGAGCTCCTTGGTCTTGCTGGTGTTGAGGACCAAGTTATTGTTAGCGCACCATGTGGTCAGGCGCTCTACCTCCTCTCTGTAGGCTGTCTCGTCGTTGTTGCTGATGAGACCGATCACCGTTGTGTCGTCTGCAAACTTGATGATGGAGTTGGATCCATGTACAGGTCTGCAGTCGTGGGTGAATAGAGAGTAGAGGAACGGGCTCAGCACACAGCCTTGTGGCACACCGGTGCTGAGTGTGATGGTGGTGGAGCAGCTGTGACCTGACCTAACATGCTGTGGTCTGTCGGTCAGGAAGTCCAGAGTCCAGTTGCAGAGGGAGGGGTTGATGCCCAGGTCTCCAAGTTTGGTGATCAGCTTGGAGGGGACGACGGTGTTGAAAGCTGAGCTGAAGCCAGCAAACAGCAATCGTGCATACGTGTTCGTGTTGTCCAGGTGTGTGAGCACAGAGTGCAGTGCTATGGAGACTGCATCATCTATGCTCCTGTTGCTGCGGTAGGCAAACTGGTGTGGATCGAGTGTGGTTGGGAGGCAGTCCTTCAGGTGAGCCAGGACCAGTCGCTCAAAGCACTTCATAATGATGGGGGTGAGTGCTACCGGGCGGTAGTCATTGAGGCAGGTTGGTCTGGAATGCTTCGGAACTGGGACGATAGTTGTGGCCTTGAAGCAAGACGGGACCACTGCGTGGGCGAGGGACAGATTGAAGATGTCCGTAAAAACCCCGGCGAGCTGTTCTGCGCATGCCCTGAGCACACGTCCAGGGATGCCATCAGGACCAGCAGCCTTGCGTGGATTGATCCGGCTGAGGGCTGTGTAGACGGCGGTAGATGATAGTGTGATGGGTTGGTGGTCTGCTGGGAGAGGGGTCCTAGTGGCAGTGTCCTTGTCGTCCTTTTCGAAGCGAGCATAGAAGGTATTAAGCTCGTTCAGGAAGGTGGTGTCCATGACTGTGGGGCTGGAGTTGTTGGGTTTGTAGTCGGTGATGGCCTGGATGCCTTGCCACATACGCCTGGGGTCAGAGCTGGAAAAGTGACCCTCAATCTTGCGTTTGTAGGTGTGCTTGGCCTTTTTGATGCCCCTCCTCAGGTTAGCCCTGGCTGTGCTGTAGGCCTGGGCTTCTCCTGATCTGAAGGCAGTGTTGCGCGCCTTCAGCAGGAGCCGCACCTCCTTGTTCATCCATGGCTTCTGATTGGGGTATGTGGTGATCCGCTTCGTGGTGGTTATGCTGTCGATGGTGGTGGTGATGTGGTCCAGAACAGTGGAGGTGAAATTGTCAATGTCGGTGTGTGTGTGTGAGCCACAGCTGCCCTGGGGCGTAAACATACTCCAGTCCCCGTGTGTTGAAACCTGTCCTGGAGTACGGAGTCTGCTCCCGCCGGCCACACCTTGATGGTCTTCATTGATGGCCTGACGCGGTTGATGAGGGGTGAGTACTTGGGGGTGAGGAACAAAGAAAGGTGGTCTGATTGTCCTAGGTGATCCTACGCGTAAGGATCCCCTGAAATGGCACCAGTCAAGCAAGAAGGGTATGAATGAGGCTTACTTTAAACTGCAGGCCATTGAATATGCGGCTGAAAATGGCAATCGAGCAATCTTAGTGTTTTCGCTTTATGAGGAGGCGGCATCTCTCCATACGCGCAAGGACAACTGTTGCGAAGCGGCTGCCCACGGATTATCAGGAGAGGTTGGCCATCTTCCGCACCTACTGCCGCGACAAGATAACCGCGCCCAGCCACATCACCAACATGGATGAGATCCATCTGACTTTTAACATCCCTTTGACCCACAAAGTTGAGAAAAAGGGACCGGCACAGTGGCGATACACACAACGGGGCACGAGAAGTTGTCGTTCACTGTGGTTCTCGACTGCCACGGAAACGGACAGAGCGCTGGATGACGGAAGGCAAACACTCCTTCACAAAGACTATGAGGCAGCTGCGGGCAAGTTATGCCACCATATGCGGGTGGATTGTAGACGCATGGGCTATGATACCGTCTTCATGTATTGTAAGAGCTTTCACAAAATCACCGCTGAACCGGAACCGGTTGGTGAGTCCGATTCAGATGATTAAGAAGAGGAATTCAGGATGTTGGACATTGAAATAGTGCAGCTGTTTAATTTAGATACAGAAGATGAAAACTTTGAACTATTTTGTTCAATAAATGTGTCGAAACTCACTGTTTTACTTCCGTTGTCATTTTTTACTGTATGTTTCAGCATGCGCCTAATAATACGGTGCGCCTTATGTATGTTTTAACCTTCCTCTGGTGTTCGGGTCAGCACCGACCCGTTTTCAAGTTTGAAATGCATTAAAAAACACGTAAATTAGTTTATTGAGTCAAGGCTTTTTGACTTTGTCAAGAACCTCTATTTCAACAAAATAAAACAAAAAAAATGTTTTCACTAAATTATAAAATGCTCTGGTTGAAATTATGACCCTTGTGTTGTTCGGGTCGGTTTCGACCCAGTTATAAAAGTAAGATTATAAAGCAATAATTAGAACCAAAACTTAAATCATAAGTGCACTGTCAGCCAGCTCCCAATCATGTGAGCTTTAGGGGATTCTCATTTTGCCTTGTTTTCCAGTATACCTGCACAAAAACAAAACAAACAACTGTGACAGGCAGAAATATTTTCCACAATGTCACTTCAGACCTTTCGCATGATATCAAGAGTCCTCAGATTTGACAACAGAGATACCAGAGCAAGAGATACCAGAGCAAGATCTGACAAGCTTGCCCCCATCAGGGATGTCTGGGAGAGATGGACGCAGCTCCTTCCACTGATGTTCAACCCAGGGCCAGAGGTGACAGTGGATGAACTGGTCCTCGATATGACTGCTGGACTGCAGGGTCACAATATCACTTGTGACAATTTTTTTTTACCAGCTATGACCTTGGACAAGAACTTCTAAGGAGGAAACTTTCCATGGTGGGCACAGTGAAGAAAAATAAACCTGAGCTACCTGCTGAAATCTTGCAGGTGAAGGACAGGGCTCCACTTTCCTCAAAGTTTGCTTTTACAGACACCACCACTGTTGTCCCATATTGTCCAAAAAGAAAATGGAATGTGATACTTATGTTGACTCTTCACAAAGATGCAGCTGTGTCATCAGGAAGTGACAAAAAGCCCACTATCATCCTCGACTACAACAAAAACAAAGGAGGAGTGGACAACCTGGACAAGCTGACTGCCACCTATACTTGCCAGCGAATGACCAGGAGATGGCCAATGGTTGTGTTTTACAACATCCTTGATGTGTCTGCATGTAACACATTTGTGTTGTGGACCCACATCCACCAAGGGTGGAACTCAACCAAAAAAGCCAAGCGGAGAATGTTTCTTGAGGAGCTGGGAAATTCACTTGTCAAACCACACATTGAGCGAAGGGAACAGGTGCCCAGAGAACCAGACGCTGCCGCCTTGGTCAGACCGCTGCAGAGTGCACCTTGCACTCCGTCCATGCCATCAGCAACACAAAGAGCATCTGCAACAGCATCCTCCTCAGCCAGCCCTGCCTCAACACCAACCAGAACAGCCACAGCCACAACCCCACTCAGGCAACCTGATTCTAAAAGAAAGAGGTGTCAAGTCTGCCCAAGCAGTAAGGACAGAAAGACAAATATATTGTGCTTCAAGTGCAAGAAATATCTCTGCAAAGAACACACTAAAAGTGTCACTTTTTGCCACACATGCATCTAAACACACGCACATACACATGCATGTTCTTGCACACAGAGACTTTTACTCTGATTTGGTATTTTGGTTTGATTTGCTAGATTGGTTGTTGTTTGTACTTTTTTGCCTTTTTCTTGAAGTAAATATATATGGGTCGAAATTGACCCGTAACACCATAGATGTTACTATAGTTAATAATATTAAAATGAAAAAATAAATAAAACAAATTTATTTAAGAGATGTGTTCTAATGGCACTAAGTAATAGTCAGGTAACACAACAACCTTTTATTTATTTATATGATTCTGTTGAGGTTCATTTTACCATTTTTTTTAAAATTGAAATCGAGGGGTATACTGACAAAAAAAGGCCCAGAGGCCCACACCAAAAATATTAAAACCAATATTTTCATGGATATGGAAGCCTAACAAGGTAACCAAGAGATGAGAAACAAATTGGATGATAGCTATTTGTTTTTAGTGTATTTTACAGCTGATTTAAGACATGGGTCAAAACCGACCCGTTAACATCAGAGATGGTAACAGGAAACGAACACAAGAGGAGGGTTAAATACAGAAATAGCACCCATAACTGAGACTGCGCCTTTTAATACAGTGCGCCTTATGGTCGTGAAAATACGGTATTTCTCCAGCTTCTCATGTTCCTTCTTTCTGATGTTGCTATCACTTGGGATTGCTACATTTATTACCACCACTGTCTTATGGTGTTTGTATATCACCACTATGTCAGGCTGATTGGCCACCACCATCTTGTCAGTCTGGATCTGGAAGTCCCACAGGATATTGGCCTGCTTGTTCTCTATCACTTTCGGGGGTGTCTCCCACCTGGACCCTGTGACCTCCAGTCCATACTCAGTGCAGATATTCCTGTACACTATGCCAGCCACCTGGATATATGCTGCTCCATGTATACCTTGCCTGCCAACATCTTGTACCATGCTGTGATATGCTGGACTGTCTCAGGGGCGTCTCCACACAGCCTACACCTGGGGTCTTGTCTGGTATGGTAGACACTGGCCTCTATTGCTCTGGTGTTCAGGGCTTGTTCTTGTGCAGCCATGAGTAGTGCCTCTGTGCTGTCTTTCAGTCCGCCCTTTTCCAGCCACTGGTAGGTTTTCGATATCAGCCACTCTCTAGATCTCTCTCCTTCTCTCTAGATCTGTCTCTGCCATGTTAAGTTTAGAAAGTTTACATTTTGCAATCCCCTGACCGTTGATGTTTTCTTGATGGGAGCAAACATGTTTGTGCAGGCAGCATGCCACATTTGTCTAAACATGCAATGATTTACAGTGCCGTCATACCATGGAACCACAGTTTGTTACTCTCTCTCACCCTTCTATGAAATAACACTGGTCTTTGTACTTGCTCATTCCCATTTCATTTCCCACCTCCAGTACTTGAGTACTTGTACTTGAAATGATTGGGAAAACATCCCTCTATCAAATATGTTTTTATGACACAATCTTGACACACAATATTTTGACATGCTAGAAAATAAATCTGTTCCACAGGTTAAAAAAAAGTTATGCATTTAAATATGCCCTTGCAATTTGTTTTATTAAATGATATACAATTACAAACCACGATATTCTAAGGTAGTCGGAGTGACCTTGTTAGCACTTTTTGAGATTGTTCTGGGTTCGAGTCCTAGTCAGGGCTTCTGTTGGTAAAATTAGCCAATGAAGCTTTTATTTTGGGAACAGTGTTTTCCTCCCAAATTCCAGAGACATACAAGTGACCTGTAGGACTGTCACCTGATCCAACCTGCCGCTAGCACCTCTCTTTACCCAATCATAAAATTGATCATTGATCTGCGTCCTATGATGTCTCTGTGCCAAGTGCATGTATGGGCAGCCTTGTGTTCAAAGATGGTGTTATTCATTTGCAAACGGTGTTACGCACGGAAGCTTAAAATGAGCACCACTGAGGTGCAGATCATGCCTTTGCTAATTCCTCCATCCAGGCCAAGTTTCTCACATGGGCAGTGAAGAAACCCCCCTGGCCGCAGCAGGATCACCCTCCAGGATTCATCCCAGGAACTCCATTTTTAAAAAAAAAAGAAGTTCTAGACCAGAAATTTACAAGAAACCTGCCATTTTATCAACAGGGTTTAGCCCAGCATACTGGCAGCTAGCCGTGGGGCTATTAATTAGCACATCTGCCCATCATCTCTCTTCTGAGGCAACTACAGCACAGAATATATTTCCCACTGCAGTGCAGTGGTTAGCCCCGTTGCCTTGCAGCAAGAACAGACTTATTTTTGCAGAGTTTATAGATGCGACCCACTTGTGGGATTACATAGAGCATTCATCACTTTTGAACTCCAAATGTTATTTTTTGCATATTTTCTGTCTCTTCTGGTTATTGTGGCAGCTTCAGCGTGAAGAACATAAGCACATTTTGTCTAGCACAATTACATCAATGAGGGTTTAATTGAAAATGCTGAATTGTTAACTGATTAGCACATTAAAATAAGTCCATTCACACCTTCCACAAGGAGCTATCACATCTCCAAATCTTTATCTTTAGCAAGAACAAGATCGGTTGATGAAAAGACTGTGATGCAACAGAGGCAAAGGCACACGGCAGGTGAGCCAGCACAAAACATTTGAATATAACGCAGCATGATTGGATAGTACTGCAGTAAAGCTCACAGACAGGGTGCTACTCCGAACAGACAAGGTAGGTAAGAAAAAATACAGAAAGATCCTTCCAGGTTTTATTTAATCATTGTCATAGTTCTTAACCTGATTTTAGTAGTTTTGGCCATCAGCTTAGTTGCTTTCTTTGTGTGATGCCAGCCAGTAATTAGAATTTCTGACATAAATTAACAACCTTTTCAAACCCAAAAGATAGGGTTGTTTAAGAAATGAGAATCTACTCACTACATTAGATGGTGTTAAATAGGTTTTTACCAGCTGAAACATAGTCATGGCAGCAGTCAGCAGCAGTTTGATGGACAGTGTATTTAAAAACTCATAATGAAAACTCACATTAAATTTGTTTGATTATTTGGTACTGGAATAGATTTCAATCCTTCATTTCAATCCTATTCTGCAAGCAAAGTTCATTTATTTATTTTCATGTTTACAATGTGTACATGTTTACAATACTAGCCAAAACAGATATCCACACTGCCCCTTAAAGAGACATATTCATATTTGAGTCAGTTCACTGTATATTACAAGGCATAACAGTCGTGCCAAAACTTACATTCCTCTTTTTCCCCAGTTGTCTCTTCAATCAAAAGACTCATAGATTATCTCCACAGAAAATCAATATCTTTGCTCATGCATGGCCAGGATGTTTTGTCAACTTTGTGGCATTAGTCTTCTCAGCTGCTGTAGTATTATCAATATAAGTGATTATACCACAGCGTTGAAGAGGCAGTACTATTTAGCTGATTTCAAGTGGAGCTTTAACCAGTACCATAAGTACCATAAAATATCAACAGAAGGGAGAAATCAAACTTGAACGGACTGACATGCACTGAAGTTTTGATAGTTAAATTTGCTGAAAACAGTCAAAAAGCATTTCCTTCTGCAAATAATGCAGTAAAGCAGTTCCTTTGCTTGTCCCTTTATCCAGGCTTAGCATCTCTCCTGGACCTGCCTGTCACTCACAGTATCTTCTGATCAAGATGGACCAAAAAACTGCTGTAGCAGTTTTACAGTCCTGCGATCCATGCGAGGGGGGTAGGCTACAGCAGAATGCTCACCTAAGAGGACCCTCTACGGTTTTGAATCCCAACCACCACCAAAGAGCAGGAACCAATGGATGAAGGACAGAATCATAGACTGGGGAAGTGAAATTATGCACTTTGATGGAAAAGTAACACGACCTAAATATTGTCACATTGGATGGGACACACGTGGAATAGGACGACTTTGATCAGATCAACCGCACACATTGATCTAGATACAATAATCAACTGGCACAAACCGCCTATCTTGATCAGAAAGAAATCTTCTTCTGACTGAGGCCATAAGGAATAAAATTTCACAACTGACATGATTAAGTTTAGGTTTTAAAGAACCAGAGGATTATTTGCATCCATTTAACAATGGTTTAGTGAGGTGATCTTGGTGTTGACTCAAATCCCAAGCCATAACTTATTTCCCTTCTTCTTCCACCTGGTTTACAACAATTTAAATGTATCCGTTCTGACAGGACAGGCTTCTGTCTGGTTTGCTGACAGGAAGTTCCATGCTCTTCAGAGCTGATGTGTCTCATCTTGCATGCAAAGCCAAATCAGTCAACCTCAGAAATACACTTCTGTCTGCCTCCCACCTGTCACAGTGCTGCTCCTGTTAAACCTTCTGCCTGTTCCCATTGCTATAAATAAAACACTGCAAAAAGACTTTAAAAAACTAAACCAATGAATCAATTACACTGAAGATGGCATAATGGCACAATTAAATTCTTCCTGCAGCACTTGATGCATCAATATGTTCAAAGACCTGCTCATTTAAATTCTATTTTCATACAGCATTTCTTTCTATCATAATTGTCTCCAGGCATGTTACAGAAACTCAAAGCCTGATGCTACCAATTTGCTTTTTCTCACTTGTTGCTCATGGTCCTTATATTCAAACGAACATCTTTTAACCCATAGCATGACAACATTTATAATCTCTGCTTTCCACATTTTAATGATATATCCCAAAGCCATTTCAGCAAACACAGAGAATTAGATTTCCGGTACAAAGCCAAGAAAAGGCCTTGCCAAAAAAATTAACTGATCTCCTCTGAAAGGCCTTTTTCACTTTTCAATGAGCCATTAAGGTGGCTGAATAGTATTGAAAATTTCTTATTTAATGATCCTTTGCCTAGACAGAATTAATGCTGTTAAAAGTGTACTGTTATTCTTTAACTTAAAATAGAAAAAATAGCTTTTAAAAGCTCGAGATTTCTTTAAATTTGTGGCTGTCAATAGGAAACAAGAAAGGAGTTCTGTGTGCTCCAGTTACAAAAAGACCAAATTTTATTAAAAGAGAGGACTCACCATACGTTTCGGGTCCTGGAGAAGCTCTTGTCAACTCTACAGAAACACAAAATGATAGACAATAAATTTTGGCTTACGCCCAGTGTTTCACTGACTGTATTGGAGAGAGGCAAAAGAAAATATGATGTATTTTGTCAATAGGGTCAACATTTGACTTGCAAAAAAATCTGGTGCATGAGATATATGTTCATGGCATTTATTAAGCATATATCTACTCCTCCACCTCTTTTTTTTGATAGAAAGTGCATTTTCGGTATTTGCTCCAGAAGCCCATGAACCTTGATTATTGGTATGGGTTGTGTTGTTTTGGGTCTGTGTTCATTACACTTATTTAACCAGAGCACTTCACAGCAAAATAACAAAGTATTTCCAAAAACACCCCAGCAGACATGTTGGAGTTTGGTCCTTTACTTGCTTACTGAGGGGTTTTTGTGACTCTGTGTTTCCACTAAACCCAAACATATATGATGTGGTTACAGTGAATCCCTAAATGCCAATCCAGAAAAACAAAGGCTTCATTTACAAATGCAATTTTTCATTGCATTTTTTTTCAACGCCCTTAGGAGAATTTCACTTGATAAACTGTTCAGCGGATTGTTGCTACCTTTGTCAACTGAGCTGGGCCATAAATAAGAGCTCAGAGGACAATAAATCGCACCAAAATAGAAGAGTTGCATTTTTATAGTCTCTAGACGCTTTTAGATACACAGTGTGTTTCATGATGCATATTTCTGAATTCTTCTCCAGTCTGACAAGATTGCACCACTTTGAGTCTTGGTGAAAAATATGATACAAATCATCCATCTTCACTGTTCATCTCCTTTCTTAAATTCCTGTCCTACCTTGCAGCTGCATGATGATCATATCCAGAGAGGAATTAGATAGGAATTGTGGAATTTTGGGAAAGCGCTGTTGGCAGATGTGAAAAAAGGACGTAAGCCAAAACCTAGCGATGGGAGAATGAAAGTCTAGCTAAAGGGAGTTTTTTTTAAATATAACACCAGTATAATGAACCAAGATACAAATGAAATAATGATTTGTGTGATAGAAATATTTTATCATTTATGGATAATGAGAATGTAGGTTAAAAAATACAACTTGGTATGTAATCAAATAATCAGGTGCCAACTGTTTGCTTTCCTCAGGTAGGAGGTTACAGCCATGTCAACGAATAAAGCACTGTCAAAATCCTTTTTACAGACATTTTAAACTATACTTCAAACTCAGAGAATCCTGATCAGTATCTTTAATTTTCCATTCACCCAACTGCTGTGCTGCACGAGACTGAAAAATAAGCCATCAAATAAAAAAATCCCCAACAGGGAGTTTGTAATAATAGGTACATTTAAGGATAACTACAAATAAATACACAAGTAAATATTTATAGTGTGGATAGTGTGTGCAATTCGGGTTTCAAATAACTTCTCAAAAATAAGTCTCTGAAGAGTTTGAATGGATAAAGACTGAGTGAATAGTCCAAGGCTATATTTTTCTGTGATTGTTTATTTATTTATTTATAACCTGCACAGACCATTTTAACCTAAACTGCCGATTAAAGAGACAACAAACACTCGATCCTTCACAACAATTCAGATTCAGAAGCATGTTTCTGCCAACACTGTGGCCTCTTGCCTCTGGTGCTTCCTTTATTACCCCACGACTTCTCTCAGTTCTTGGGTCTGCAGACAGTCTTCTAAAAATACTGGAAAAACATGTCTGAAGAAACACTGATGTAACAACCTGAAACAGTATCGGTGCAATGCGTATTACATCAAACGTGTTATTTTGATGACCTTGGTGGGTGCACACTCTGCAAGCCTACTTCACCACATGAGTGTACTGCCAGGAAATGTTTCTGGCAGGCAAACAGCATCATCCCACTGCTGGTGAGGGCTCTACTGTTTAACTGGTGTGAGAGTGCAAATAAGTTCATCCATCGGCTATATGGTTGAAGACATCACTCATATGTTATCAGAAATGAGATATCGTTTTTGTTTTGGGGTTTTATAGTGTAAAAGACATAGACACATTAAAAAGCTTCATCTGCCACAGAGACCCACAACACACCAGAAAGGAAACGACAAATTGGGGAAAGGAAAAAAAAGGAATTCTCTGTTTTGACACTACTAAAGCTGTTCATTTAGTAATTCTGAACACTTTTGATGCTTTTGCGTTTTGTATTTTGCTTGTGTTTTCCATAGGAGGAGATTTACTTCCTCCAATGTTCCAAAAAAATCAATACACATCAAATAAGCTGAAGTAACATTAATGCATGATAGAATTAGAATAGAATTTGTTCTAGGAATCCAGGACTGAACTTGCTGAAATCACATGACATTGAAGAAAAAAAACAGAACATGTGACCTAAAAAGAATGATTTTAACCTGACTTTTTTCCCCCCAGCCAACATAATATTATTTCACCCTTGTTTAAAAATATCTACTGTAGCTTAAGACCGTATCTAAGAGAAAATCATTACTAGGTGTTTAAAGAATATTAAAATAGCCATCTTAAATAGTGCTTGACACTAAAAGAAGAAAATTTGTTGAATCTCAGTTACACTTAAAAGGTCAATACAGTAAAACCCAACACTAATTAAGCAAATATCAACTAACAGTATTAGCTTTCTTCATTTATTTCCTTTCTGCTACGCTTAAAACATAAGTGCAATTGTGTGTAAGGTTCCAAATGGCGTTCAAGTCCAATTGTACCTGTTTTGGATGCAACCCACTTTCAACAGCCTTGTGCACATCAAACAGATGGCAACAATCAGTTAATTTGGTGTTTGGGCCATTTATTTCCATTTTAACAAAACTTAGTTGGAGTAAACCAAACAGAGCTTTAGCTGAAGTGATAAGACAACACCTTCAGGGTGAAAAGTAAAAAAAAAAAAAATCAGAATTTTTCTGTTTGCTTGAGAACAATACATCCTGGTGGCTTCTTGAGAATTAAAATAGTCTCTGAAATTTGATCAAATTTATTTGAAGAGATTAACGGAGCACGTGTTGGTTCAATATTTTTTGTCAAAAGGCTACCTTGAATAAACAAAAATGGCTTATGGAGAGAACAAGAATACAAAAGGAGACAAGCTGTGCATTTTATTAGGTGAGCAATTTGCAATTTGGTTTGTTAATGTTTTCATTATTATTCTTGGTGTTTTTTTGTTTTTGTTTTTTTTTAAACTCAAATCAGGTATTTTAGTAGGCAATTTTCTAAGATGTGAATGGATGTGGATCAAAAGAGCTACAACACCCTGACAAGAAGCTTATGTATCCTTTTTTCTGGTTTCCTGCCACAAATTTAGTAAATAGATTCAATCATCAAGGGAACTTTCAGACGATAAAGGGAAAAATATCCTCAAATTGGGAATAATTTCCAGTTCTTTCCATATTTTTATTTTCACTTTTTTTAGTTTGTTCGCACAGTCACGTCAGTAGCCAGAAAAGACAATTTCTATTAAAGTGAGGCTAACAGTGGAACTTATGCTGCAAAGACAATGTTAAGTGCAAAAACGTAAAACAAATGAAAACCAGCAGTTTGATGAACCATAGTTGGGTTCATCTTTGTCTGAGAATTCTTAGCTATTTATTTCCTCCTGAGAGATGTATTGTTCTACAGACTTTTACCATCCAGCACACATTTCAAAGATAACTACAAACAAATAAAAAGGCTCTTGACATACATGAAAGAAAAAAATATGAAAAAAAAGTTATCTCTAATAGGCAAAATTGTGCTATTACACAGGAGAAGCTAGGAGTCTATATGAGCCTATACATGCACATGATAATTCGTTTTTTAATCGTCTGACAGCATGGCATTAGGGAGAAATTATGGGCTACATGAATGAGGACTGGCTGTTCTCAATATAGAAAATCTATAAAGGAACATATTCATTGTTCTGTGTAATTCATTTCACTGTTAGCTGAAGCATGACAGTTTGACCATTGTTACCCTTATTGCTGATTCAGCAGTGCAACAAATTTGACCTCTATTTACATTCCAAATTGTTTACAGACAAAACACAGACAAAACAGGAAGAGCAGGCCTACACTGAAGGTGCAAGAGACTACCATGGTAATGTATAGACAAATCTATGTTATTTTTTTTTGGTGTTATTTTGGTAAATGTTTACAATATATGGCCACCCACATATGTTGGAATATTCCATGGCCAATACATGCTAAAAGTTGAAGATATTAATATATCTAGCATGCAAAATAAACAAATAAATACAAAACCAAACCCTATTTAAGATTGTATTTTTGCCTTAGTGGGGAAATATAAATAATGTCAGACAGACATTTACTTTCTCTGACTGCTGTAGTGGTGTGAATTTATTATATACATTGTTAAACTGAAAACATCCCTGTTCAGTTATTGTTTTGGACTGTCATTTCAGAAAGTCAGGTGGTTCTACAAAAGCAGCAAATGGTAATATGAAAAATCGTGGATTTTAGGTGGACTTGGCAACAGCACAATAACAGAACTAATTATCCTGCATGAATAGTAATGAATACCACACTGACAGTTTTGGCAAAAGCAATAGCATCCCTTCCTTTTTACTACTCCAGTTTAATCCCAATTAGGTTATTGACATTATTTAGACAGAAGAAGTCCCAGAACCAATAAATGACAGAGATATTGAAAAGGTTTCCATGTCACAATCATTTCTCAGAAAGATGAACTCGACTGCATTATGATGACAGCATACTACCTTGTCAGTGCAACCTAAGCTCGCTGCAACCATTGTGGCGGAATCTGAAGTATCAAGACGCAACAGGTGCCTTAATACTAACACACTGACTAAGCTGACAAACCCTCAGACAGTGCAGAATAATCCGTGTTTATCTCACCCTCTATAAGCTCCGAATGTGAAGCTCCTTTTCCTCTGAGACATCCTGCTGAAGGGCTGATGAGGCTTCCCAGGTGAGTGCTGAATAGCAGAGCAGTTTACAAAACCAGCCACAAATTCCTCCTTTGCTCCTTTCTATCTCTCTAACTGTTCCTGCCCAAACCACCTTGTTTCACCTTTGTCTGAGAGTACTTAATGTGTGTACACATCTTGGCCATCCTTCTCCGTATCTCCTCTGCCAGATTAAGACAAAGGTGTGTCCTGCTGCTCTGTTGTCCTGGAAACAAACCAGAATGTTTTTCCGACTCCATGTGTGTCCTTAACTGTAGCAGGTATAAAAGATTACTTAGCATTCCATCCTAAAGGAAACTTACCACAGCAGCTCTAGTCCTGGTAAGCTCAATTCTGTAAACATAGTGTTTTAAGGTTTGTTTATACAATGACTAATTTGGTATAATTGTGTCTCAAGCCCGACACCAAGATCTAAAAAGATAAAAAGCTTGTGGAAAATGTTTCTAATTCTAGTAGCAAATTGAATTCAGAGGTGTTAGATATATATTTTTGGAAATCCCTCTGCTGTGAGAGCTAATAAATGTAAAGGTAAAACAACAGTGGTCTTAACAAGGAACCCCTGAGGAATGCCCATCGAGCACTTTAGATTGTCAGAAAGCATATTCTCAACTTTATCATGCTGCACCCTGTCAAATAAAAGACACCACAGCCAGCACTGCATGGCATATATCAAAATGCAGTATAGTATGGTTCACTGTAATTAGTGCTTTACACAGGTATAGAAATAAAGCAAATACAGCACTTTCCCTTTATCAAGTTGAGATTTTATCTACTTAATTAAATGTAATGTAGCAGTCTTTGACAGTGTTAAGTCATTCAATATAGCTATTACAGTTAATAATATCTTTCCTTACTCACTGTCGTTCTGCAATTTTGTCTGCTTAGGATGCTCTTGGGCTTCATAATGGTACTCCTCACTCCACAGTTTTCCACTTTAGGCACTCTCTTAAGGATAAAGATGTTTTGTGATTAACTCATCTTACCAAGGAACAAAAAAGAACAACAAAATTTGAGGAATTCTAAGATTTTTACCCACCACAACTATCTACTCCTATCTAGAACCTTGAGGCAATTTTCATATTATCCGCTGGATCGGGTACACACTCTGATCACTATTCTCAAGCCTTATCTGTGGCAAAACTGTCAAAACTGAGAATGTCTTTAAACTAAAGGAAATTCTGTAAATGTTTTACCTTCACCAACAAAATGATGCATCAGAATGTAAAGTTGTTTTCTCCCATGTTTTTCTTCATCCTTATCTGGCCTTTTTAATTTATGTCCTGCCTGAAATCTTGGACTTAATAGGTGGATTTCAGGCATCTGAAGACATATGGACATGTTCAAAATGTGATTTGTTTTACTGGAGGGGTTTTTAAATAATAATCAATAATAATTTAAGAGATGGAGCAGATTTGGGTCACAACCTCGGGGCTAATGTTACATTCATTAAAATTGTCTATGTTTTCTTATTGTTTGCACACTCTAAGTTTAATGATCATATCACAGTGAAGCTTTTACTCTGAATGAATTCTACTGAAAACATTTGAGGTGGCAGTAAACTGTCTCTAGGCAAAACTCAATCATGATTTCTCTAACTACTGGAAGAAAATGACCACAACGCATGTCCTTTCCATTCCATCCTGCCCTTTTTCTTTGGGTGACACTGACACTGAGATGTCTCTAACTGAATGATTCTCCAGGAGAGTGGAGAGGTCTTTGTAGCTTTTTTCTCAAGTCCCTCAAAAGATGCACTTCAGGGCGATAAGGAAAGAGGGGGAGAGAGGGAGGGAGAGAGGGATGTGATTTACTAAAGGGAGATTTGTGTGAAGCAGGTGAAAGGCAAAGAGCACTTTGCTGTAATTAGCCTGGTCTGATTTGGAAGACAGTTTGCACTAAAATGGAGAGCTTGACATTCAGAAGAGAATCTTTTGCTGAATTACTTGTTTGTGCACAGAGTAAACAATTTAAATTGTACCTGTATAACTTTGTGAAGACAATGTCCTTGGGACAGGAAGAAGAAGACGAGGTCATCCAAGAAGAAGGACTGGATTGGACTGAATTAGCATCAATAATTTACATATGTGTTTCTATAAAAGACTGGGTCAAGGGATAGCTAGGTTGTCAGACTTCATGCCCTGGCAATTGTCTCTGTTATTGTAGGGTTATGAACTGGCCCGGAGCTCTGTAATATTTGTATCTTGAATTGGTTCTATTGCTAAATACATTTTGAAATTGGCATCTTCCTTCTTGAAGTCTTCATTCAAAGAACACGCGGATTAGCAGTGACACACAAGAGGTATTGCAATCCAACATACTACTGCAGATAGGGAATAAAAACATAAACCTGAAACAGTCATTGACTAAGAAAATGAGGCATTAGTTACTATATAAGCCAAAATAGATAGATAGTATTCTTAAAGGCATGCTCAAGACCTAACATTCTCTTCGGCCGTCAATTTAACCAGAAAGCTATTCCACAGACAGGCTGGAAGGGTGCCTCACAGTAACTTTGTGTTCTAACTTTGGGCATTATTAAAAGGCAATTAAAAAGCCGAAAAAAAAAAAATCAATACTTTGGAAAAAGACAGGGCGCCATTGCAAAGATTTTAAAACATGTGAAATACATGCCTACCTTTTTATCTTCACCAGCACACATGCAGCTGAGTTTTGTAAAAATTAAAAACCTGAGACTTTTTTTTTGGAAGACCAGAAAGCAAGGTGCTACGGTAGTCAATATGACTGGAGACCAAAACATGCATTAGTACCTCTGTTTTAACATGAAAGAGAAAAGAGAGGACCCTGGCAATATTCTTTAAATGGTAAAATCCTGTTGTTTTTAGGTGTTTTTTTTTTTAAGCGTGGGAGAAAATTTTATCTTAGAATCAAAAATGAAACACAGATTCTTTGCCGCAATATTATGGATTTAGATATAGTGTTTGCAGTTTAGATAAAAGTTTATTTCTCAGAGCCCTGGGATCAATAATTAAAATGTCAGTCTTGCCCTGGTTGAGCTGTAGGAAGTGTTCTTCTATCCTGGATTTGGTCATTTCTCCCCGCGAAAAAAATTCCCAGTGGAAATATCTATAAATTAAAAAGTATGTGGCCTATTGAGCCTTGGGACATGCCACATCTAATTTTATGGATCCTTGAGGTTCATGTGTCCAAACTTGTTAGAAAATTTCTCCCACTGAAGTATATTCCCAGAGAGGCCAACTAGGTATCAGTCTAAAAGAATTGTGTAAACTACTGTATCAAAAGCAGTGCGTAAATCAAGTAACACAAGAACTAAAAGCATGTCTATGCACTTGAGATCATTAACAAATTTCAGTAGGGCAGTCCCTGTAGTCTTGTTTGTCCTTAATCCAGATTGAAATTTCTCAAAAATGGAATGGTTATTTAAGAAATTCTTCAACTGAATATAAAAAGTTTTCTTTAAAATGGTACATAGAACACTAATCTGTAGTTGTCAAGAACTTTAGGATACAAATTGTTGTTCTTCAGAAGGGGTCTCTGCCATTTTGAGGACAGCAGGGAATGTTCCATCTGTAGGGAACAATTTACTATAGTCAAGAGCTCCCCTTCAAAAAATGAATGAATGAATGCTTTATTTCAATAGTGGATCAGTACTGCAAGAATGCATATAAAAAGAAAATAAATGGAGTAAATAAACAAATGACTAAGTTATTTATGGAGACACTAATGTTAATCCATGAAATGGTTTATAAAGTGATGTGGGACTTCAGTCTACTCTACCAAGCACTTTAGCATCAACCAGGGAAAAACTGTTCAGTGTTTCCTCAGGTAAAAACAAGCATTTTAGTCTGATGAGGTAAAATGGAGGAGCTCATAAAATCAATTTAACCCCTGAAGTGACCTGCAAAATCTTCACAAGGGGAGTCTGTGGGAGTGTTTTTATGTGTTAAAATCAGGGTTGATTAAAAGATCAGATAGTGTTGAAGTATCGATATCGATGAAAATACAAGAAAAAGTATCGGTATCGTATCGAATCCCAAAAGTGTGGTATCGCCTATCCTTACATTGCACAACAGATTTTTACCTCATGCTTCAGTGACAATGTGACTGAAATAAATTTTTTCAAAGAAGATAAATGCCTGAAACATGATCTATTACTTCAAGTAAATACAACAGTTAAGGCAAAACAGAAAAAGGCAGAAAACAAAGAAAGATATCCTGGGTAAATTAAAACTGCTGCAGTTCTGTGTGAAATATAACCAGAGTCTGATAGAATAGCTTAATACAGAGCATCATATCAGGACCACAGTCTTCTACATAACCTGTAAATGCTATGTTTAGGTGTAAATATTGACTGTGTTGCTCTTTTATGTAGGTGTTTGGCAGAATGAGGAGCCATTACACAGCTATGGTCCATTCACATCCCAATGGGAGCAGCAAAGCGGGATAGAGACACTTAAAATATTTATGACTTATGCGCACAACTACACCCCTGACAAGTTTGCAAAGACAAAACAGGCTCTGCCTCAGTGACCTCAATAGCCTACAATCATGCTCCCATATCTCTTTTATATCCTAATTTAGGCTTAAGCCAAAACACCAATACTAACGCAAGTGTCCTTAGCACCTCAATAGAGTCGATCATTATAAGCGTTTAAAAGGCTGTATATGAGGATTCTTCGAATTACATTGTGGACTTTTAATGATGTATTCTAGAAATCTAAATAATTAAAGGCATTGCTGGAGTAATTTCACAGGAGAGCGAGGAAGAAGCAAGGAGTCAAATTAAAAGGGAGAGAATCAAATATCGGCCCCTTGAAGCAACTCTGCCCCTAGCTTGGGACACTTCTTCCCGTCTTGCCACTCTGTTGAGCATCTTCAGGGCTGTTAATGAGCTCACACAACATGAAATGTAAACTCTGGTGACTTTTGAGGACAAATTTATGAAAAGGGCATAACAGGCAATATCTCATTAAGATTTTACCTCTTTCCCATGCTGTAGATCAGGGGTGCTCATTACGTCGCTCGCAATCTACCGGTCGATCGCGGAGGTAGTACTGGTCGATCGCGGCGTGGCATTAAAAAATATCAGCCTATTATTTATCCCATCACTTGATTTATATACAGGGCAGCCAGTTAGATGACAACTGAATTTGACATTCAGGTGACCAATCAAGTGCAAACAACGGCGCTAAGTGCAGCAGAACTTACGATGTCAGCCTATTATCAATCCCGTTACTTGATTGACATACAGGGCAACCAGTCAGATGCACTAAGCTATTCAGCAAATTACCTCTGATTTTAAGCCATCGCTAAAGCTTATGGTCATCAAAATGAATGAGGGAGCGAGACCAAGTAAGAAGACAAAAACATATCACTTTCATACGGAATGGGAGGTGGACTTTTTTTCACGATGTCATTTTCGAAGTGCGTTGAAGATTATAAAGTACATGAAGATTATTAAGTCCAAATACGTTCCACCATGACTGATGAACATTTGGAAGTGTGCTTGAGGCTGGCTGTCAGCAGCTACTGTCCGGACTATGCATCCCTAGCTGATTCAATTCAGTGCAAGTCATTAAAGTAAACTCAGGCAATTACAAAAAAATGTTAATAGTTAATTATTATGTGTGTTTTGCAAAATTGGCTCATTCGGTTATGCAAGGTACATCAACATACATTGTACATACAAAGAATCCTCAATACATTTGAAAATTAGATGTTTTGCATTTTTGTGGTGGGTAGATCACATTGACTTGGTCATTTTGTAAGTAGCTCACATGCTGAAAAAAATGTGAGTACCCCTGCTGTAGATATATTTCTAATCATTCCAGCATATTGAGCATAAACAAACTCCATCAATGGTGGGGCTCACTAAACGGTGAAGCACACGAAAAAGATCAGATCCCTTCCCCTCTCTCCAGCTGCCACACACTGCATCACTGAGATCATCAGTGCTGACATTGTATAACGCGGTCATCAAAGACAGATTTTAGAGCGGACGCTATTCTTGTCCTACATCACCCGGCCCCTGCAGATCTCAATGTCATGAATTTCACAACTCCCCTTTAGGCAGATAGCAGAGGAGCAGGGAGGCGGAGGCGTGAAAGGACTTGAAAATCAAAACACTGGATAAATAGGGATAAAAGAAAGAGGATATGGCTAACATATTTGACAGAAAATGCTTACTGTTTTCATAGACTTTTAAAAAAAAATGGAAACACTGATCAAATCATTCAGTAATTGTGGGGTCTTTTGTCTCCTGCTATTCTGTCCTTAGCAATGCATAGTATGTCGCAAAATTTAGCCGTTTCGAGAAGTAAACGATAATTCTAAGTTACTGCGTAGGAGATGGTTTATTCAGTCAGTCGGTCAGGATACATGCACGGAAGCATGCAGAGAGAGCTCTGCCTATGCGTACACAGTTCTTATATAGCCGAAGGCCCGCCTCCAAGGCACGGACACAGGACATCTGCACAGCATGTGTGCCCTGCATGCACAGCATGTTTTGGTGCCTGCACATCATGTGTTAGCACTCATCTGGCCGGCGCAAGAAGTTGAATGGTTGAGAATGTCCCCCACCTCAGTTATTTGATGTAGGTCTCCTTTGAACCTCAGGGCGCCTTTGTTTCCTGTGAATGCATGAGGTGCCAAACAGGCTCATGTGCTCACCCAGTCTCCACCACACCCTTCCTAATTTCCATTTCTTTTCCTTTCTTTTGCACTCAAATTCCATTTCAAGTGTTGTTTCTATGAATGAGTTGTATGAATCTGGACATTCTCATGTGCTATTGGTGCCAGAATCTCATTCGCTTGCACTGATGTTCAGTACTTTAAATTAACAATGGTTCTTTGATCAGTTACCTATGCCCCTGAAATAATAGTTAATCTATTAATACATCAAATACACAATTTTTAAAGGCAGACACATGCAAAATTCTTATTAAAAACAAGAGAGGTGGTCTCCTGGTCAAGATAAATAAATAAATCTCAAGATAAATAAATCTTGACCAGGAGAGCATTAGTCTGGCAGGGAGAGGTGTGCAAATGCAAATATAAGCTTATTTGTTATGTGAGAATTACTGTCAAGCAGTAGGAGAGGAACCCTGTGGACCAAATCTCAGATTAATGATTTTAGAAGCAAAAGAAGTAACAGAGGCAGTTCAGGACAGACTCTGATTTATCCACATGAAAAGGCAAGACAGACACCAAACGGAGGGAGGGAGGGATTTCTAATCATGCAGCATCATCAGAATAATTGATGCCTGTCTTCCCCAAAATAGCCACTGTCTGTTTTTCTCATTATTTTCAGAGGATGAGATTGTTTAAAATTTTTAGATGCACAATACAAGATCAGAGAGGTTTTTTTTGTCCACTTCTTGGCATCTGTTGATGGAACTCTAAAATGTGAACTGGTAGTATGCAGATCACCTGTCAATTTGCAACATAACATGACATTTAGGACACTGAAGACTAGGAAGGGAAATGAAAGATTTTCAAACATGATCTCACAGCTTCCAAACAATTGAGGCATCTGACAGGAGTGCTGTAACTATTGAATATGATTTGCAGAAGAGATAACACAGTAAAATAATAATAATTCTTGTCTTCTAAACTGCTTTATCCTTCAGGGCCATGGGAAGGGTACACAATGGTCAAAGGCAGGGCTGACCCCTGGATGAGTCGCAAATTCATCACAGGGCCTTATATGAGCATTTGTGGGTTCAGTATCTTGCTAAAAGGTACCTCAGAAGTGTTCCGAACGTGTTCAGGCACCTTCCCCTACAACCTTCCACGTTTTGGAACTGGGACTCAAACCAAAAACCATTTGCTTCTCATCCCAGGTCCCAACAGACTGACCTACCACCACCCACTTCTGTTCCATAAAATTATACATCTTTAATTCAATGAAAACTGAAACCTTGATCAATGAAAGAGTTAAGTAATGTTTCACAAAAATAATTCCAGTAGTTATTCTGTTCTGTGTATAAGGACCATTTGGTTTTAAATTAGCTGTGGGCCATGTACAGTATATGTATAGTATATAGTAAATTCAAATAATATATCATTGTACAGTATATAAACTGGGATATGGATACGCACAAGAAAATCTTGTTTAGCAACTGATTATAATGTTTTCCCAGCTTTTATGTACAGTAGTTTTGGATAATGGGAGCATCTAAGGACTCAACTATAAATAAAAAAATACAATAATGCTGTGACATAAACCATAATTTCCAAGTTTACGGCCTCCTACACAATCACTAAAACTCCCAAATCCTTTTGACAGACAAAAAGTGACCACTTTTGTAATCTGTTTTTTTTCCACTGTTGCACAAGTATCCTCTTCCGCTTATCTGGGGTCGGGTCGTGGGGGCAGCCGCCTAAGAAGAGAAGCCCAGACTTCCCTCTCCCCAGCTACTTCTTCCAGCTCATCCGGGGGGGGTCTCCAGGCGTTCCCAGGCCAGTTGGAGAGACATAGTCTCTCCAACGTGTCCTGGGTCTTCCCGGGGGTCTCCTACCGGAGGGACATGCCTTGAACACTTCACCAGGGAGGCACCCAGGGGGCATCCTGACTAGGTGCCCAAGCTACCTCATCTGGCTCCTCTCAACGCGGATGAGCAGCGGCTCAACTCCGAGCTCCTCACGGATGGCAGAGCTTCTCAACCTATCTCTAAGGGAGAGCCCAGCGACCCTACGGAGGAAGCTCATTTCGGTCGCTTGTACCTGTGATCTTGTTTTTTCAGTCATTACCCAAAGCTCATGACCATAGGTGAGGGTAGGAACGAAGATCGACTGGTAAATCGAGAGCTTCGCCTTTCGGCTCAGCTCTTTCTTCACCACTACGGACCGGTGCAGAGTCCGCATTACTGCGGATGCCACACCGATCCGCCTGTCGATCTCCTGCTCCATTCTTCCCTCACTCGTGAACAAGACCCCGAGGTACTTGAACTCCTCCACTTGGGGCAGGATCTCCTCCTTGACCCAGAGAAGGCACTCCACCTTTTTCCGGTTGAGAACCATGGCCTCGGATTTGGAGGTGCTGATTTTCATCCCAGCCGCTTCACATGCGGCAGCGAACCGATCCAGTGATCGTTGGAGGTCACAGGCTGATGACGACAACAGGACCACATCATCTGCAAAAAGCAGAGACCCGATCCTGAGGTCACCAAACTGGAACCCCTCAACACCATGACTGCACCTAGAAATTCTGTCCATAAAAATTATGAACAGAATCGGTGACAAAGGGCAGCCCTGGCGGAGACCAACCCTCACTGGAAACGAGTTCGACTTACTGCCCGCAATGCGGACCAAACTCTGACACTGATCGTACAGGGAGCGGACGGCCCGTATCAGCGGGCCCAACACCCCATACTCTCGGAGAACCCCCCACAGGACCCCTCGAGGGACACGGTCGAATGCCTTCTCCAAGTCCACAAAACACATGTGGACTGGTTGGGCAAACTCCCATGCACCCTCGAAGACCCTGCTGAGGGTGTAGAGCTGGTCCACTGTTCCACTCCCAGGACGAAAACCACATTGCTCCTCCTGAATCTGAGGTTTGACTATCTGGCGGACCCTCCTCTCCAGTACCCCTGAATAGACCTTACCAGGGAGGCTGAGGAGTGTGATCCCCCTATAGTTGGAACACACCCTCCGGTCCCCCTTCTTAAAAAGAGGGACTACCACCCCGTTCTGCCCCAATCAAATAACCATTGCGCGGTTATTTGGTTTTTAGAGTTTGGATTTGTTTTCATTAATATTGTATAACTTGTTATTTTCCATTTATATTTTCATATACATTTTCCATATCTATCTTTGTTGTGATAAACATCAAGTATACTGACACTGTTCTGTGATCTACTTACATGAAGCCATCACAAGTGGCTGAAACAATTGCAGTTACTGTCTCCTGGCAACACAGAACTCAGACAATGTAGTGTATTGTGCATTAGAAGTTGATGTCTGATCTAAAAGCTGTAGGCTTTCAGTACCATGGATAGAGACAGTGGAAATTTGATAGATAGCTTCCTTCCATGTGGCGACATAGTGTTTTGTTTGCTCCTTTGTTTTAGTATAAGGGCAAAAAAATCAGATTTGATAAGAATTGTTTTATTTTTTACCTCTTACATGCAGATAGCTGAACAAATAAGAACAGAATTCAAGCATATACATGCTTTATTGGCAATAACCCTCATGCTGCTTCCAGATGATGTGTGACATTAAGAATTGTGTGACACGCCTTATGTGGCCCGAAATCTTTGAGGGGAAACTCTCTCTATGCTCCAGAAGTGCTCTTTTTTTTTCTTTTTCTGATGGTCTTTGAGACAGACAATGTTTACAAATCAGAAATGAACATATCACAAAATTGGGATATTCTTCATTCAGACAGGAACTAAAGCATTCAGCATGTCTATATTTTCAAATAATGGATGATGGCACAAGGTCCCATTAGAGATGACTGCAGAGAAACAGAATGTACAGTGTTTTACACAGCTTTATAAAACTGCAAAACTTCAAGAATCTCCATTTAGACCAGTGGAGCACTCATTAATCAAAACAAGCTATTGCATAGCAGTAATTATGCAAAATTCTGGCTGACATCGCTCCCGTGTGGGCACATGCAGAGGTAAATGTTAGAGCAGAAGAGCAGGGAGTAGAGTACATTTGTCAAAGAATCGGTGTGCAAGTGAGCTAAGATTCATATCAATGGCAATCTGTGTTTCAGCACGATTCCTGATAAATGCTGTCATGTTTTATTTAATGTTTTGTATAGTTAAATTATTAGGATAACTATGATTTGAATAGCAGTGATTGGAGTGTAAAATGTCTATTATATTCTGTGAGGATCGACAGGGCTACTGCCACCTCTGCTGAAGTTTTGATGACCTGTCTTGTATGTTGCCGTGTCGTGTTTCTACTGGCAAACATTTGAACATCATAACATATGCATTTCAACACTTTGTTAGCTGTTTGCAGAGTTGCAAGAGAATGGCTTGAAGTCAACATGTTTTAACCAAATTGCCCAAGTTAAGCATCTTGACCTCTGCACATATACAGCTGTTCTTGAGAGGGTTGCAGTGATTGCAAATAATTATTTTCATGATTTGCAATCATTGCAATTCAGCTGCTAAAATGTAAATTCAGGTTTGCATGCACAATTTAACTTGTTTGCACAAGCATAACTGTCCATTTGATATTTTCTATGATATGAAATTCTGACAGAGTAAATAAAACTGTTTAATTAGTTTTCCCATTGAGGACTCATATTTTATCTCCAGAGGGTATCCCCTGTAGATGCAAATGATTTAGCAAGTATTTTCTTCATTATATATTTTAAATTAACCTCATTTAATCTAATAATGGCACCAACCTCCAGAGAAATCCATGTGCAGTTTTTAATTTGATAATATTCCAACAACAAATTTCAAAGACTATTACTGGAAGAAATCTGGGGTTGTTGGTGGGAAATTGGAAAATGAGCAAGAAAACATGTCTTAATAGTAAACATTTTTCAGAAAATTGAAAATACATTCACTGATTTCATGCATAGTGCTTAATGTTAAAGCAACCATTATGTAGGGCGTTTTTAAAAATCTGTATTATGTGTTACTGTGTAACATTGTGTAATGGTTAGAGGGTATTAGTGCCTCATAGTTTATATAGAAAGCTTTCTCCACTTTCCCTGGGTACAGGATCCACTGAAAAAAGTATAAGTACCATGTCACGGACCAGATGAGAACCCAAATGCGACACCAGAGTTTGGCTGAACACCGCTTTATTGTCAGAAACAGACAACAGACAGGATTCACCGGGGAGCGAGCAGAATAGTCGGGGACAGGCAAAGTCGAGATCGGGCAGAAGGCAGACAGAATTTACCAGGGAGCAGGCAAAACAGAATGGTCAGGAACAGGCAAGGTCGGAACCGGGCAGGCAGGCAAACAGGAATACGCTGGAAAGTCATCTGAACACGAATAACGATCTGGCAGGGAGCAGGTGTGCCTCCGGGGATTAAGAAGAGGGCTCACTGGTGTCCTGATGCACAACAGGTGTGCGGGGCGCAGCGACTCACGGGCATGATTGCCCGCAGCTGTGGTAGTACCGACCACTTCTTTATTATAGTTGTCAGCATTAGTTTTGCGCATCTATTCTCCCCATACGTGTTTATGGTTCATGGTGATGCATGGTTCCACAACTTAAACACTCAAAAAGAATAGATTAAACACATAAATTGAGGTTTTTGCCAAATTGTGATGCAAATGAGCCTGTAATGAGTCAAGAGAACCAAGAAGGAACCCTGTGTGGTTTGCAGGACATCACTGTGAAATGTATCTTTCCAAATGTCACAAATGAAGCCTCGCTGTTTTTCATAAAAGTAAAGTAAACAGCTTTCATTAGGGATTTTTCATAATTTCTTTTTTTTTTGGAAACTTCAGGCTCATGCTTATTATTTTCAATGGAGGAGATACAGCAAGTAATTATGCTAGCTTGAACTATCTTAATGTGACTGTGGTCATATACCAATATAAATGTGAAACACACATTTTGGAGCCTAATTTTAAACATCTGTGTTAAGTCTGATATCTGGTACTGTTTCTGTACTCATGGCACCCTGCCAGATACACATATCCATGGAGCACAAGTGCCTCCAAGAGCTCTTGAGTACATATTTAACATCATTGTATTTAATTTGTCCAGAATTCTACATATACCAGCCTTCAGGTTAACACATTTATTCCGAGCACAAGGGAAAAAAGTTATGTAAATAGTGATTTGCATTGCAGAAAGACGTTTTTATGTCAATCAATCAATCAATCAATCAATCAATCTTTATTTATATAGCATCTTATACAATCAAAATTGTTTCAAGGCGCTTTCCAGAATCCCAGGGCCTGACCCCAGACAAGCAACAGTGGCAAGGAAAAACTCCCCTTTAACAGGAAGAAACCTTGAGCAGGACCAGGCTCATGTAGGGGGACCCTCCTGCTGATTGCCGGCTGGGTAAAGAGAGAGAAGGGGGAGGACAGGTAGAGGATAGGATAGGTAGCAGAGGAGAGGAGAGGAGAGGGGTAGAGGAGAGGAGGAGAAGAGGGGAAGGAGAGGTAGAGGAGAGGAGAAGGAGAAGGAGGGGGAGAGGAGAGGAGAGGCACAGAGCACAGAAACACACACAAAAAATATGATGCACAATCACTTCAGCGGGGCCGGAGGTCATTATGCAGCTCCGAGGGCGGCGATACCTGTAAATAAATAGAGGGGGTGGGGGGGGGGGGGGGGAGAAGCAGAAAAACTACACAAGAATCAGCATAACTAGTCTGCTTGATGAGGAGAGGAAAGGAGAGGAGAGGAGAGGAAACCATGACCCAGTGGAGTGACAGAGGCCTGTCAGGTGATCATGTTTCCGGACCCCGGCAGCCTTGGCCTATAACAGCATAACTAAGATGTGACCTAACGATTAGACGACCCCCTAAGTATGATAATTTGTCTGTCTATGATAGTAACTGGAACTACTGAATTAGTAACAATAAGCTTTTTCAAAGAGGTAGGTTTTGAGTCTGACCTTAAAAGTAGCGATGGAGTCAGCCTCCCGTACCTGGACAGGGAGCTGGTTCCATAGCAGGGGGGCCTGGTAGCTAAATGCTCGGCCCCCCATTCTACTCCTGGAAACTCTGGGAACCACAAGTAGACCAGCATTCTGAGAGTGGAGCGGTCTATTGGGCTGATAAGGTATCACTAGCTCCTCCAGGTAGGATGGAGCTAGGCCTCTGAGGACCTTGTAGGTCAAAAGAAGGGTTTTAAAAATTATTCTAAATTTAACGGGCAGCCAATGAAGCGACGCCAGTACAGGAGTAATGTGATCTCTTTTGTCAATACCTGTCAGAACTCTGGCTGCAGCATTTTGGATCAACTGGAGGCTTCTTAAAGAGTTGTTTGGACACCCTGATAATAAAGAGTTACAGTAGTCCAGCCTGGAAGTAACAAATGCATGGACTAACTTTTCAGCATCATGCCGCGTCAGCAGTTTCCTGATCTTTGATGTTCCTCAAGTGAAAAAAGGCACTTCTAGAGACTAATTTAATGTGTGAGTTGAAGGAGAGATTTTGATCAAAAGTTACTCCTAGATTCCTCACAGAGAGACTAGATGTTAATGAGATACCATCTAGAGTGATCATGTGATCTAATCTATCCCTGAGAGGTTCAGGACCAAACACCATGACCTCAGTTTTTCCTGGGTTAAGGAGGAGGAAATTTGAAGACATCCAGGACTTTATGTCTTTAAGACAGGTCTGGAGCTTCACTAACTTCTCTGTCTCCTCGGGTTTCATGGATAAATAGAGCTGAGTGTCATCAGCATAACAATGAAAATTTATCCCATGCTGCCGAATAATGTTCCCTAAGGGAAGCATGTACAATGTGAAGAGGATTGGTCCGAGTACAGAACCTTGAGGAACTCCATGGCTAACCCTACTGTATGAGGAGGGAACACCATGGACATGGGCAAACTGGTATCTATCAGATAAGTATGATCTAAACCAGTCTAGTGCTGTCCCTTTAATCCCAATCACATGTTCCAGTCTCTGTAATAGGATGCTGTGATCAACTGTATCAAAAGCAGCACTGAGGTCCAGCAGAACCAGCATAGAGACCAGTCCATGATCGGAAGCTATGAGAAGATCATTAGTGACTTTAAGAAGTGCTGTTTCTGTGCTGTGGTGAGCTCTAAAGCCTGACTGAAACATCTCAAACAGGCTGTTCCTCTGCAGGTGCTCCAGTAACTGAGTCACCACCACCATCTATAGAACTTTAGAGATAAAAGGAAGGTTGGATATTGGCCTATAATTTGCTAAGACATCACGATCCAGTGATGGTTTTTTAAGCAACGGCTTAATCACTGCCACCTTGTAGGATCGGGGTACATAACCTGACACTAAAGAACCATTGATCTGGTCCAGGATAGAACTCCCTATCAATGGTAAAACATCCTTCAACAGGTGTGTTGGGATGGGATCTAAAATATGTCACATAAGCACTATGAGCTACAAGTACAATCCCAATGCCAAACATAGGACAGTCAGCGCTTAAAGTACTGGGCAAAGCCCACTAAATGTTTATATCCTTCCATTGTCAACTGAAAACTTGAAATTCAACTCTTCTTGTGTATTGACACTTAATAGGTTTTATAATAATAATAATAATAATAATAATAATAATAATAATAATAATAATAATAATAATAATGTACTGTAAAGCGATTATTTACACCAAATGCTGAGATGGATGATAAAAAAATGTGTATTAGTAAAGATATGAGACACTTATTATCATTATAGCTATGCTAACTAAAACAGCTGAGTTGTGTTCCATATTGTGTAAAGAGTGTTTTCATTTGTGTTAACACTTAAAGCTAAGTCAGTAATTTTTTTTTTTTCTTGACAACCTTAGCCCTTTCGGGGTCATGGGGAGGGTGCTGGAGCCGATCATAGCTGCATATGGGCAAAGGCAGGGTACATCCCTGAATGAGTTGCCAGGGCCCTATGTGAGCATTTTCGGGGGCACAAGGGCACTTCAGGAGTGCTTTGACTGTATCCTGGCATCACCCTTGCTTTCATAAGACCTTCCAAGTTTTGTCCGCACCGGAGCAGAAACCCTCCACTTCACAGTCCAGTTCCCTACAGACTGAGCTACCTCCGCCCCTGAATAAATGCTTTTAAAATAGTAAATAAGTCCTTTAGAGGGCTCAAAGTGCTTTTCAAGTCGGCACTCACTAATTTAGACTTAATCTTACATACTGGTTTCAGACTGGTATTCTCATCAGGATAAGAAGTAATTTGGAGTAATCCCCTACCTGATTTCTTATTTATTTCTCTAGTTATTTTCACATAATTGTCACACTTAAATGTTTCAGAGCATCACATGAACTTTAAAATCAAAGATGACCTGACTAAATACATCCATCCATCCATCCATTCTCTACCGCTTATCCGGGTCGGGTCGCGAGACATAGTCTCTCCAACGTGTCCTGGGTCTCCCCGGGGGTCTCCTACCGGAGGGACATGCCCTGAACACCTCACCAGGGAGGCGTCCAGGGGGCATCCTGACTAGATGCCCAAGCCACCCCATCTGGCTCCTCTCAACGCGGAGGAGCAGCGACTCTACTCCGAGCTCCTCCCGGATGGCAGAGCTTCTCACCCTATCTCTAAGGGAGAGCCCAGCCACCCTACGGAGGAAGCTCATTTCAGCCGCTTGTACCCGTGATCTTGTTCTTTCGGTCATTACCCAAAGCTCATGACCATAGGTGAGGGTAGGAACGAAGATCGACCGGTAAATCGAGAGCTTCGCCTTTCGGCTCAGCTCTCTCTTCACCACAACGGACCGGTGCAGAGTCCGCATTACTGTGGACGCCGCACCGATCCGCCTGTCGATCTCCCGCTCCATTCTTCCCTCACTCGTGAACAAGACCCCGAGGTACTTAAACTCCTCCACTTGGGGCAGGATCTCCTCCTTTACCCGGAGAAGGCACTCCACCTTTTTCCAGTCGAGAACCATGGCCTCGGATTTGGAGGTGCTGATTCTCATCCCAGCCGCTTCACATGCGGCGGCGAACCGATCCAGTGATAGTTGGAGGTCACGGGCCGATGAAGCCAACAGGACCACATCATCCGCAAAAAGCAGAGACGCGATCCTGAGGTCACCAAACCGGATCCCCTCAACACCATGACTGCACCTAGAAATTCTGTCCATAAAAATTATGAACAGAATCGGTGAGAAAGGGCAACCCTGGCGGAGGCCAACCCTCACCGGAAACGAGTTCGACTTACTGCCAGCAATTCGGACCAAACTCTGGCACCGATCGTACAGGGAGCGGACAGCCCGTATCAGCGGGCCCGACACCCCATACTCTCGGAGGACCCCCCACAGGACCCCCCGAGGGACAAGGTCGAATGCCTTCTCCAAGTCCACAAAACACATGTGGACTGGTTGGGCAAACTCCCATGCACCCTCGAAGACCCTGCGGAGGGTGTAGAGCTGGTCCACTGTTCCACGGCCAGGACGAAAACCACATTGCTCCTCCTGAATCCGAGGTTCGACTATCCGGCGGACCCTCCTCTCCAGTACCCCTGAATAGACCTTACCAGGGAGGCTGAGGAGTGTGATCCCCCTATAGTTGGAACACACCCTCCGGTCCCCCTTCTTAAAAAGAGGGACTACCACCCCGGTCTGCCAATCCAGCGGCACTGCCCCCGATGTCCACGCGATGTTGCAGAGTCGAGTCAACCACGACAGCCCTACAACATCCAGAGCCTTAAGGGACTCTGGGCGGATCTCACCGAGGAGTTTTTTAACTACCTCGGCAACTTCAGCCCCGGAGATACGAGAGCCCATCTCCAGGTCCCCAGGCCCTACTTCCTCACTGGAAGGCGTGTTGGTGGGATTGAGGAGGTCCTCGAAGTATTCCTTCCACCGATCCACAACATCCCGAGTTGAGGTCAGCAGCACACCATCACCACTATACACAGCGTTGACAGTGCACTGCTTCCCCCTCCTCAGACGCCGGATGGTGGTCCAGAACCTTTTCGAGGCCGTCCGAAAGTCGTTCTCCATGGCCTCACCGAACTCTTCCCATGCCCGAGTCTTTGCCTCGGCAACCGCCGTAGCTGCACTCCGCTTGGCACGCCGGTACCCATCTGCTGCCTCAGGAGTCCCACAGGCCAGTAAGGCCCGATACGACTCCTTCTTCAGCTTGACGGCATCCCTCACCGCTGGTGTCCACCAGCGGGTTCGGGCATTGCCGCCACGACAGGCACCAACCACCTTGCGGCCACAGCACCGGTCAGCTGCCTCAACAATGGAGGCACGGAACACGGTCCACTCGGACTCAATGTCCCCCGCCTCCCCCGGGACATGGTCAAAGCTCTCCCGGAGGCATGAGTTGAAGCTCCTTCTGACAGGGGACTCTGCCAGGCGTTCCCAGCAGACCCTCACAACACGTTTGGGCCTGCCAGGTCTGTCCGGCATCCTTCCCCACCATCGGAGCCAACTCACCACCAGGTGGTGATCAGTTGACAGCTCCGCCCCTCTCTTCACCCGAGTGTCCAGAACATGCGGCCGCAAATCCGATGACACAACCACAAAGTCGATCATTGATCTGCGGCCTAAGGCGTCCTGGTGCCAAGTGCACATGTGGACGCCTTTATGTCTGAACAAGGTGTTCGTTATGGACAATCTGAGACGAGCACAGAAGTCCAATAACAAAACACCACTCGGGTTCAGATCAGGGGGGCCGTTCTTCCCAATCACACCTCTCCAGGTCACACTGTCATTGCCAACGTGAGCATTGAAGTCACCCAGGAGGATGAGGGAGCCCCCAGAAGGGGCACTCTCCAGCACTCCCTCTAAGGACTCCAAAAAGGGTGGATACGCTGAACTGCTGTTTGGACCATAGGCACAAACAACAGTCAGGATCCGTCCCCCCACCCGAAGGCGAAGGGAGGCTACCCTCTCATCCACCGGGGTAAACTCCAATACACAGGCACTGAGCTGGGGAGCAACCAGAATTGCCACCCCTGCTCGTCGCCTCTCACCATCGGCAACTCCAGAGTGGTAGAGAGTCCAACCCCTCTCAAGAAGACTGGTTCCAGAGCCCTTGCCGTGCGTCGAGGTGAGGCCAACTATATCTAGTCGGAACTTCTCAACCTCGCGCACCAACTCAGGCTCCTTTCCCACCAGAGAGGTGACATTCCATGTCCCTAGAGCCAGTTTGTGCAGCCGGGAATCAGACCGCCAAGGTCCCTGCCTCCGGCTGCTACCCAAAACACAATGCACCCGACCCCCTTGGCCCCTCCTGCAGGTGGTGAGCCCACGGGAAGGGGGTCCCATGTTGCCTCTTCGGGCTGCGCCCGGCCGGACTCCATGGGCAGAGGTCCGGCCACCAGGCGCTCGCCAACGTGCCCCACCCCCAGGCCTGGCTCCAGGAGGGGGCCCCGGTGACCCGCATCCGGGCAAGGGAAACTTGGCACCAAAGTTGTTCAGCATCATTAGGGGGTCCTGGGCTACGCTTTGTCTGGTCCCTCACCTAGGACCTGTTTGCCATGGGTGGCCCTACCAGGGGCATATAGCCCCAGACAACGGAGCTCCTAGGATCATTGGGACACGCAAATAAATACAAAATAAAGTTATTAAAATATGATTTTATTTGAAAAGGGAAAACTACCCAGACCTAAAGACCTTTCAAGGTCATATGAGCAATGTGATGTCACTTTTGTTGAGTCACTAAACACTGAGGTGAGAGACTAAAGCCACCGCGTCCTCTTCCTGTCACCAGCTTGAGACATAACAGTGCAGAATGCCAATCCTGCCCTCTGACTAGTTGGAACACTTTGCTGTGGCTCATTTTAAAGCTCTGAAAATATTTGCTGAAAAAAGTTACACAAAAAAGCAAATGGTGATCCATAATATCTTGCTCTTTGCATACATTATTCAACAAGCTAGATGAAGTCAGTAATTCAAACTGCTTCATTCATCCCAACAAGTACATTTAATAAGCCGTTTTGTGCTGCTATTGCCACCTGAAATTCATGAGATCAGTGATCTTTTTGAGTCCCCTCACAATTGTTGGTGTGAAATATTTATTCAACAGAAGTGTGCTACTGCAGTAAAAATGGTAAGGGGCTGTAAAGGCCACAGGCATTTTCTCTCCTTGCAGTTTCTCAGAAGAATCCAACATTTTAGTGCCCCACTGTTATTCACACATAACCCATCTGTCCATCTAGGTCGCAGGTCAGTGGCATTGTGCTTACACCATTCACTCATGCACTCACCCCTATGGCAATTTAGAAGCACATTAGGATTGCCAACTCTCCCTTGAAAAAATAGAATCGTCCCATATTTAGAAACAAAAGCACAGGTTCAGTATTTATCTGAAACAGAATTTAAAATAAAAAAGTCTATGGAATTGATGAATGATGGTTCTATTAAATATTTGGGCAAAAATTATTCACAGCCCTCTCCTGCTCTGTGACCAAAGAGCTGAGGTGAATGTGATGATAAAGATTCCAGCTCATGTCATTGTTTCAGTTGCTGTCATTTGTGAAAGAGATTCCGAAAGACAAGAGGCAATGTGTATGTGAGCCCTTTTAAATGTATTCATCTACTAAGTAATGTCCACACTTCACCTTGGCTGTTTTCCACGTGTCTCACAAGGCACTTCAAACTGCTCAATGCAGCTCAAACCAGAAGTTTCCAGTATACAAGGAATTAAGTTAATGAAGCATCTCACGTACAATGAACCATCTGAAAGATGAGCATGACGAACATCAGCAAACAAACAAACTTGTATTCCTTCAAGACATCAGCGTACAAAAACAAAAAGACAAATTCAACAGTCAGCCATCGCCGAATGCATGAACGCTGTGGTAAATTTTCTTGTATTATTCACAGGTTTTATTATTTGTTTGCCAACCAGCTACCATTTCTTCCACCTATCTGCATGTAAAAAAAACCCCAACATTCTGCCATTGTTCAAGGAAGAGCACCTTTTCTTGCAAACTAAAATCCACTTTTTAAATCACCTTCATCTTTACGCATGTATACAAAATTCCAGTAACTTGGAGTTCTGCCACATTTTAGATATTTCATGAGATACTAACAAAAACATGTCTGTCATAAGCATCCATTCACCCATCGTGAGCTGATCGGGCAACAAACATCACTGTACCATTACAGTCCAATGTGTATTAAATACTTGATGATTTGAAAAAACAAGCTCACTGATGCTGTTTACTGTGTTTTTCCTGGACCAGGGCTCACTTTGAGATGGACATATTCCAGCACCCCTGATATTAGAGCCGTAACCTTTTTTAATGGATCCAGTACCCCCTGTGTTACCATGAAATATTAATGTTCTAAATGAAAAAAATAAATCACTGTTTGCATAGCCTTCAAAGTTGTTACCTGTCTTGTTGACATTTTCAATACAAGAAACATAAGAAAAAGAGAACCATTTTAAGCAGCACACAGGCTTGCTGACATCCTCATTTCACTCAGGGGTGTTGGGGGGAAATGTCAAAGTTTGGACAAGTTTGGATCTCACATGATAGAGTGTTTGTACAGAAGTAAATCCATGCCATTAGAGTGTGAATTTGAATATTTGTGATTTCAAAATCCAATTGAATTTTAAAAACCATCACATTTCTGTCACAGATTTTTTTGTTCATTATTTAAAAAGTCCCCAAAAAATTGATGTAAAAAAAGTCAATGTCAAAAGATTCAAATTTAGCTGCAAAACCGAGGAGAAACAATAAATCCCTGTATCTAGCCAATCAAGCACCTCTGGTGATTTGACACAACCACAGTAGCAGTTAGCTGGGCGTGGCTCAACCATGACAACAACTAACATTAATTCCCATAATGCTTTGGTGAGTGTATATACTCCTAATTTGCCATTATGTTCAGTAAAACTATTCTTTGCCGGTGTTATTGCACATCACCAGAATTTCACAAAACTATAAAGTGCAGTAAACACACATACACCTGTTGAAGGATGTTCTACCAATGATAGGCAGATCTATCCTGGACCAGATCAATTGTTCTTTAGTGACAGGTTATGTACCCTGGTCCTACAAGGTGGCAGTGATTAAGCCGTTGCTTAAAAAAACCATCACTGGAGCTAGCAAATTATAGGCCAATATCCAACCTTCCTTTTATTTCTAAAACTCTTGAGAAGGTGGTGGTGACTCAGTTACTGGGGCACCTGCAGAGAAACAGCCTGTTTGAGATGTTTCAGTCAGGCTTTAGAGCTCATCACAGCACAGTAACAGCACTTATTAAAGTTACTAATGAGTTACTAATACTCATGAACATCTAGTCTCTAACATCTAGTCTCTCTGTGAGGAATCTTGGAGTAACTTTTGATTAAAATCTCTCCTTCAACTCACACATTAAAACAGTCCCTAGAAGTGCCTTTTTTCACCTGAGGAACATCACAAGAATCAGGAAACTACTGACACGGCAAAATGCTGGAAAGTTAGTCCATGCTTTTGTTACTTCCAGGCTGGCTTATTGTAATTCTTTATTATCAGGGTTTTCAAACAACTCTTTAATAAGCCTCCAGGTGATCCAAAATGCTGCAGCTAGAGTTCTGACTGTTATTGACAAAAGCGATCACATTACTCCTGTACTTGCGTCTCTTCATTGGCTGCCCATTAAATCTAGAATATTTTTTTAAATTCTTCTTCTGATTTACAAGGTCCTCAGAGGCCTAGCTCTATCCTACCTGGCGGAGCTAGGGACACCTCATAATCCCAATAGACCTGTCTTCTTTCAGAATGCTGGTTTACTTGTGATTGGATGAGATTAGTTTGGATTGAACTTTATTGTTATTGCACGTGTACAAGTACATAGCAAGAAAATGCAGTTTAACATCTAACCAGAAGTGCAAAAAGAGCAGCAAGTGCAGATAATATATTTTAAAAAAAATCTCTTCCTTGCCCTCCTGGCCGGTGCCTCCTTCCTACAGACTCAGGTTCTCTACCCTCTACCAGAGGCCTGGGAATCTGAGGGTTCTGCGCAGGATCTTAGCTGTTCCTAGTGCACTTCTGGACAGAGATCTCTGATGTGGTTCCTGGTATCTGTTGGAGCCATCTACTCAGGTTGGGTGTTACTGCCCCTAGTGTCCCAATCACTACCGGGACCGCTGTTGCCTTCATCCCCCACATTCTCTCCTTCTCCTCCTTCAGCCCTTGGTACTTCTCCAGCTTCTCGTGTTCCTTCTTCCTGATGTTGCTATCACTCGGGATTGCTACATCTATCACCACCACTGTCTTCCGGTGTTTATCCACCACCACTATGTCAGGCTGGTTGGCCACCACCATCTTGTCAGTCTGGATCTGGAAGTCCCACAGGATCTTGGCCTGCTTGTTTTCCAACACTTTCGGGGGTGTCTCCCACCTGGACCCTGGGACCTCGGGACCTCCAGTCCATACTCAGTGCAGATTTTCCTGTACACTATGCCAGCCACCTGGTTATGCCGCTCCATGTATGCCTTGCCTGCTAGCATCTTGCACCCTGCTGTGATGTGCTGGACTGTCTCAGGGGCATCTCCACACAGTCTGCACCTGGGGTCTTGTCTAGTATGGCAGACCCTGGCCTCTATTGCTCTGGTGCTCAGGGCCTGTTCCTGTGCAGCCATGAGTAGTGCCTCTGTGCTGTCTTTCAGTCCGGCCTTTGTCAGCCACTGGTATGTTTTCTCGATATCAGCCACTTCCTCAATTTGTCGGTGGTACCTACCTTGTCCTTCCACGATAGCCTCTCAGGTTCCTCCTCCTTGGTGGGCTTTTGTTGCCTGAGGCATTCACTCAGCAGTGGGTCAGTGGGGGCCATCTTCTTGATGTACTCTCGGAGGCTTGTTGTTTCCTCCTGGACAGTAGTTACTTACTAGTCCTCGGCCCCCTTCCTTTCACTTTGTGTACAGCCTCAGGACACTGGACTTAGGGTGAAACCCTCTGTGCATGGTGAGGAGCTTCCTTCTCTTAATGTAAGTGGCTTGTATCTCTTCCAGTGGCCAGGGTATTATGCCAGCAGGGTATCTGATTACTGGCAGGGCGTAGGTGTTTATGGCCTGGATCGTATGCTTACCATTCAGCTGACTTTTCAGGACCCGTCTTAACCTCTGCAGGTATTTGGCTGTGGCTGACCTCCTAGCTGCCTCCTCATGGTTACCATTTGCCTGCGGGATCCCCAGGTATTTGTAACTGTCCTGCACATCTGTGATGTCCCTTCAGGTAGTTCAACCCCATCAGTTGTGATCACCTTTCCTCTTCTAGATATCATCCACCCACATTTGTCTAGCCCGAATTACATCCCGATGTCCTTGCTGTAGATCGTAGTGAGGTCAATCAGAGAGTTGATGTCACGCTCGTTCTTGGCATACAGCTTGATGTCATCCATGTAGAGGAGGTGGCTGACGGTTGTTCCACTTCGGAACTGGTACCCATAGCCACTCTTGGTGATGATCTGGCTGAGGGGGTTTAGGCCTATGCAGAACAGCAGGGGGGACAGAGCATCTCCTTGATATATGCCACATCTGATGCTCACCCACACAATTGGCTATGAGTTGGCCTCCAGAGTCGTGTTTCACAGCTTCATGGAGTTCTGGATGAGCTTTCATAGTGTCCTGTTGATGTTGTACAGCTTTAGGCACTCCAGTATCCATGTGTGCGGCATTGAGTCATAGGCTTTCTTGTAATCAATCCAGGCAGTGCACAGGTTGGTGTGCCGCATCCTACAGTCCTGGGCGATTGCCCTGTCGACCAGTAGCTGGTGCTTGGCACCTCTGGTGTTGTTCCCTATGCCTTTCTGTGCTTTGCTCATGTATTGATCCATGTGCCTACTGATCTTAGCCGCTATGATGCCTGATAGGAGCTTCCATGTGGTGCTGAGGCAGGTTATGGGCCAGTAGTTGGACGTATTGTGCCCTTCTGGGGGTCCTTCATTATGAGGACTGACCGGCCTTGGGTTAGCCACTCTAAGTGGTCCCTTGATGTTAGCAGCTGTCAGCTTCTTAAGCCAATAGGTGTGGATCTTATCGGGCCCTGGTGCTGGCCAGCTCTTCATTTTGGACACTCTTGTTTGGATGTCTGCTAAGGTGATGACTACTGGGTCTTGTTCTGGGAGTTGACTGTGCTCAGCTTGTAGGTCTTGCAGCCATTGGGCAGTAGTGTTGTGTGTTGCCTCTTTCTCCCAGATACTATTCCAGTATTGATCCGTCTCAGCCCTGGGGGGGGGGGGGGGGGGGTCTGTTGTCATCTTGTTGCCCTGCCATTGAGAGTAGACCTTTGCCCGGTTGGTGGAGAACACCCTGTTTATTCTCCTTTCCTCTACTTCTCTTGTGTACCTCTTTAGTCGGGTAGCCAGGGCTGTGAGCCTTTGCTTAGCAGTCTCCAGTGCCTCAGGTATGGACAGTTTGTTGTACTTCTTGGGCCACTCTGTCCTTGGATTCACGCCTCTACTCAGCTCTGTTAGGAGGCTGACTTCTCTCCGTGTTGCCATGATTTTTGCCTCTAGCCTTCTCCTCCATGGGGCCATTTGCTCCTTATGGCTATTCATGCTCTTCATCTTATAGCCAAGCATCTGTAGGATTACCGTTGCCGCTGCATACATCAGCTGATTGGTCTCAGTGATGGTAGTGGTAGGGATGGTTGACAGTGCCGTGTTCATGTCTTCCAGTAGAGATTCGTCTGGTACTTTGTGTGTTAGCCTTGGCAGGGAGGTAGTTGAGTTCCCCCAGGACTTCATGATTCTCTCTCTCAGGTCAGCTGCTCTTGTTCCGATTCCGTCTGTTATTGGGGCTTTGTACCCAATCTCAATATTGGGGGTGATGATGAAATCACCCCCATACTGACCTGGCGTCCTGGCTCCCCCTTGCCGTAGCATATTTGTACCGTTGGTGAGGCACATCTCTAGCTGAGAAAGCAGTTTCTTATTGCGGATATTCCACAGGGGCTATATATTTTCAAGCTCTCTCCCCAGCGATTTCAGAACTGAAGAAGCCTTCTGGATAGATGGCGAAACGTCTCCAAGAGAAGAAACCCAGTCCAGTTGACAGAGAAAACTACCTTGGATATTGCGGATATTCGAACAATGAGCTAAGAGCTGCTTCTTAGTCAGTGAGGATGAGGGGTTTCGAAGTACCCATTTCTCCCACATCCTCTGCATGTACCCTCTCTCGCTGGGGTTATTCCCGTGGTAACACTCCATCAGTACCACGTTCTCTGCCCTGCTCCATGAATGCCTTGTTCCATATATATATATATATATATATATATATATAACATTATGTGCAGTTATTCACAGGTTGTCGTATGAACATATTTTACAGATGGGTATGTACATTAAATGCCTTAGACCAGGGGTGGGGAACCTTTTTCATATCGAGGGCCATTTTAATTTTTATAAAGTCCTCCGAGGGCCATACTATTATGAACACATACCTAGGGATGCAAAAAAAGACAAAAAAAGTCTATAACCACTGTGTTACTAAGTCTCATGATTGCTGCATTTGAGTTTGAATTATTTATTTAGCACACATGCATATAAAATCACCAAAAAAAATAGAATAAAATGACAAACAAGTAAAATATGTTTTCATGATCATACAAAACAATAAAAAAAAGAGGTGCAGAGTTGAGGCAAGAGACCCGTAAGGGGCTGTTCCGAGGCCTCTACTCACAAAAACTGCAATACAACAAGATAATCAAGAAAATAAATTAAAAGAAAGAAAGATAAAGACAATAAAATTAACAACTAGAAAGCACTCGGAGAGCGCAGACCTCCGCCAAGCGCAACAATTCCTGCCATATTGTGATTTCCACCATAAATATTAGTCCCACATATACTTTGACTACATATTTAGATTCCTTGACCATAAAAACATACCGTTAGCCACTGGAATCATAACAATATATGTCTTAGTTCAATAGTTATTCACGAAAAAAAATTCACGCTTTGAAACAATTTTACTTTGTCCGGCGCGAGCGCCTCAGCGGCGGCTACGAGGCACGTTCACGAACTCTCCTTCGGCGTGAGGTTTCAGCTTCGTGGCTATTAATTCACTCATCACAAAACTTGCACGCGTAATATTCTCTCTGTCGGTACATGGTCGTGTGAAAGCTGCTTGTTGAGCCTCCAAACTCCGGCGAAGAGCGTTAATTTTATCCAAACGCATCTGTCCTTTCAACTCGTCGAGTTTAGCGTGTTTCGCTACGCATTTTTCGTCCGTGTCAATCAGTCCAGCCCACTACGTACATCACATGCTGTGTTCAATGACCCTGACCTTGACTCGGACATAACATAACCGTCTGTTTTATCTCAGAAAACGGGAAAATATTTCCTCGTTACGAAAGAAATTTCAGGATACGAAAGGCAAAAATACGCTACCGCTGCTACTCGCACCTCGCGGAGTTTAGCAAACGGTCCCACTGTATAAGTGCACATATAAAATATAAAAATCTTATTGCGTTGCGGGCCGGTAGAAATGGTCTCGGAGGCCGGGGGTTCCCCACCCCTGCCTTAGACTATAAGTGCAGAGACTATTTACATAAAGCTAGAAGAAATGTGCCAATGATAAATTAGGAATGTGGTCCCCAGAGTCTCAAAAGGTAGAATGGGGGGCTGAAAATGTAGCTGTCAGGCACCCCCCTGCTATTGAACCAGCTCCCTGTCCAGGTATGGGAGGCTGACTCCATCTCTACTTTCAAGATTAGACTTAAAACCTTCTTCTTTGAAAAAGATTATTGTCAGTAAATTGGGGAGGTGTGTGATCTGAGTGGTGTGATGAGTGAGGTGGTGTGTGATTCAAATGAACTGTGTTACGATCCCAGTTATGTTGTTTAGTTTGCTTTTACTGTGCGCTCTGCGCACCTTTGCGCGTTTGGTTCCGTTTTGTCTCGCCCCCGTGTTCTGTGTTTCCCCGTTTCAATAGGTGCTGTGTCATGGACGGTGATTGGCTGGTTCGAGATTGGCGTCCTTTTAAAAACCCTGGGGTGCCACCCAACGGATCCTGCTGGCTCCGTTTTCGTTCTGTTCCGTGACTCGCCACGTCAGCGCTACCAGTTCCCACTCGGTTTTTGATACGCAGCCCGTCGGCTGCAGTTCGCCTGCTTCGGTGGAGAAGCCGCTTTTGTCTACTTTTGTAATGTTTGCCATGCAACGTGCCTTTAACTATTGATTAGAACTCTATAATTTAAGTGCTCACTTATTATTGTATCAACCCCACTTTTGTCATTAAATCTATATTTCACTTATTGATCTTGCGTTATTCCTCGTACCACCTTCACTTTTCCCTGGTTTTTTTGGATGTTTTAATTTGCCTTTTTGGGAGTAACTCCAGGGGGAGGTACGCTAGTCAGAGAGTGGACTTAAGATAAAGTCCTCTCTTATGACGTTAAGCGTTTAAAGGCGCCTTCAATTGGTACGCTCTGAAGAGCTAGGTAGGCGAGTTAGTTTTCTGGTTAGGCAGTCAGGACCAGACTCTCTGAAATCCTGCGCCTTGGGGTGGTTGCAGTGCAGTCTCTCGGATTTTGTTTGATTCTGTTAATGCTAATTTTGGAGGCATTTGGCACGCCGCACGCGTTTTTACGCACCAGATTTCGCATGTTTTTTTTTTCTTTTGGGCTTCTTTCTGATCTACATTGTACATTTGTGCGTGAATTCTCCATTAACCAAAGTTTTTTTTTTGTGTTACAGGATGGCGTCTGTTGAAGATTTTTCTAAGAATCCTACGAAGGATAGTTTGTTACACTGCACTAAAGAGCAGCTAATTAGTATTGCGGAACATTATTCTGTAACTATTACTAGTGATGATAAAAAGCTTAAGGCAGCATTGTTGGAGAAAGTAGAAAAGGGCTTGATCGATAAAATTATTATTGCTAAAGCTGAAAGTGTCGGCTTTCTGTCAAATTTACCCCAATCGCCAACTGCAGAGCTTTCGTTTAAAATACAGGAGTATAATTTGGAAGGTCGCAAATTGCAGCTCCAAACAGCACAATTTAGAGCAGACCGTGAAGCTATGGCTCTTAGAGAAAGAGAACTCGAAAAAGAGGTTCGTTTACGACAATTAGAGGTGGATAAAGAAATCGAATTAAGGAAATTGGAACAACAAGAAAGAGAGAATCAGAAAAAGATGGAGTTACAACGCGAGCGTGAGGAGCGAGAATTTAATTTGAGAAAACTTGAGTTGGAATATTCGGCTAAATACTGCCATTAATGTCTCTCCAATTCGTCCTCCAAGCTCTCCTCCTCTGTCTACGGCGTGGCAGGAACGACAGCGTGTCCCTTTCGTTGCCACTGCGTTACCAGAGTTGCCTCAAGACGCACCACATAACCCTTCGTCATCTGATTCACCTGCTCCACCTTTCGACGTGAGCCGAAATATTCGCATGGTTCCACCATTCAGCGAGCGCGGGGTTGAGAAGTATTTCGCCCACTTTGAACGCGTTGCCACAACTTTAAAATGGCCAGTCGGCGTTTGGACCTTGCTATTGCAATGCGTGTTAACAGGAAAGGCACAAGATGTTTATTCAGCTCTTACTGTTGACCAGAGCGCAGACTATAGTATTGTTAAAACTGCTATTTTAAACGCGTACGAACTTGTACCAGAAGCCTATAGGCAACGATTTCGAGGTCTAAAGAAAAATGATAAGTTGACTTATATGGAGTTTGCGAGAGAGAAAGAAAATGCCTTCGATAGGTGTCCCACTTCTTTACGAGTGCAGTCAATGGCCCAACTTCGAGAAGTTGTTCTGCTTGAGGAGTTTAGAAATTGTGTGCCAGAGTCGGTTGCGACTTATATTAATGACCAAAAAGTTACCACGTTGACACAAGCCGCTGTTTGTGCTGACGAATTCACACTCAAGCATAAAACAGTCTTCACTCGTCGGGCACCATTTCAGCCTTCTAGTCCTAAACGCAGCTGGCGCAATCCTAAGCCGAACAGACCCTCGTCTCCCACCACTGAAACAAGAGAATGTTTTTACTGTCATGAGTCGGGTCATTTAATCGCTGTTTGTCCTGTGCTGCAAAGAAAAAAACAGTCTCCTAAGCGCTGGCCCAAGAGTGTTGGATTTGTGCGTGCTACCAGCGCTGATGGGTTAAATCATGACATTGACCCCGTGTATGATCCATTTATATTGAAAGGAGAAGTCTCTTTACCTGCTAGCGGTGGAGATGGGAAGTCCATCTCTATTCTTCGGGACACTGGGGCTGCAATTAGCTGTATTCTCGAGTCTGCCCTTCCGTTTTCTGACCGAACATATTGTGGCTCCGATGTTTTACTTACGGGGATCGAGTTGGGGATAACACAAGTTCCCTTGCACGAGATTTATCTGGACACCGATTTAGTGAGCGGCCCTGTGAAGGTTGCTGTTCGGGCACAGCTTCCTGTGAAAGGGGTTGACTTTTTATTGGGGAACGATTTGGCTGGCGGAAAAGTGATTCCGATACCTGAAGTGATCTCTATTCCGTTACAAAATAATAACGAGGACCCTGAGTTTAAAAATGTGTTCCCCACGTGCGTTGTGACAAGAGCTCAGGCTCGTAAGTTTAAGGATGTGATTTGTCCGACAGTTGTTTGATTTCCGATGATCCATTCCAGTCCCCCTCCAGCCCGCGGTCACAGGCAGCAGACGCTCCGTTGCTGTCCACACTTGATGGTGCTGAAAACGCGCACCTCGACCTGTCACTGCCCGTTGACAAAGCGCTGATTAAAAGGGAGCAAGAAAGCGACCCTTCTCTCGCTAAATGCCGCCTTGCTGCTTCTAAAAATATGGCGACTGGGATTAAATCAACTAAATATGTTATTAGGACACCTGACCGAAAACGAAAAACCCGGTTGTGCCACATTAACATGCTTAAGGCCTATGTGCCTCAAGAGGTTGCTTCTGCAGAGATCACCCCTGTGGCCGTCACCAGTGTTGTAACAGCGCCAACTGTCTATTCTCCGGAGGAGGATGACCTAAACCTGCGTGATGTCCCAGTGTCCTCTGCTAGGCTTCCAAATTCAGAAATGCTTCGTGAACTGAAAAATAATTTGTCGCACTTAAGTGAGAAACAGTCTAATGATATATGTGCTTTGATTAATGAGTTTCCAGGCTTGTTTTCCGATGTTCCGTTGTTGACCAATGTACTTCGCCACGACATTGATGTAGGTGACCAGGCACCAATAAAACAGCACGCATATCGTGTCAATCTGACAAAAAGAGCAATTATGCAATCGGAGGTAGCCTATCTCCTCAATCATGGACTGGCCGAGCCCAGTGCTAGCGCGTGGAGTTCGCCGTGTCTCCTGGTTCCCAAACCAGATGGCACGTTTAGATTCTGTACAGACTACAGAAAAGTAAACGCTGTAACGAAAACCAACTCTTTCCCCTTACCTCGTATGGAGGATTGCGTCGACCGTGTTGGCTCCGCCCACTTCGTTACGAAGTTAGATCTTCTCAAGGGCTATTGGCAAGTGGGATTAACGCCCAGAGCCTCCGAAATTTCTGCCTTCGTTACACCTGACAACTTTGTACAATACAAGGTTATGGCGTTTGGTCTTAAAAATGCCCCGTCAAGCTTCCAACGGCTTATGAATAAAGTCCTCGCTGGTGTCCCAAACTGTGAGTCGTACTTGGATGATGTGGTCATTTACTCATCCTCCTGGTCTGAGCATATTGATAACATTCGCTTGGTATTCACGCGCTTGAGAGATGCGTCTCTGACCCTCAACCTAGCTAAATGTGAATTTGCCAAAGCAACCGTAACCTACTTGGGGAAACAGGTTGGCCAAGGCCAAGTGCGCCCAGTGGAAGTTAAAGTATCCGTGGACTTCCCCATTCCATCTGGTAGACGAGAGCTTCGTAGATTTCTAGGAATGATTGGCTATTGTCGTAGCTTCTGCCGCAACTTTTCCGATGTGATACTACCGCTAACGAATCTGCTTAAGAAATCTTGCTCGTTCGTTTGGTCAGTGGATTGCGACTCTGCTTTCCAGAATGCTAAAGCGTTGCTTTGTAGTGCAGCCGTACTGGCATCTCCAAATTTTGATGTGCCTTTCAAATTAGAGGTTGATGCCAGTGGCACTGGTGCAGGTGCTGTCCACAATAGTGGGACTGATCACCCCGTTTGTTATTTTTCAAAGAAGTTTTTGAAGCACCACCTTAACTACAGCACAATTGAGAAGGAAGCTTTAGCTTTACTGTTTGCACTCCAACATTTTGAGGTGTATGTGGGTTCCACATCTAAGCCTATCGTTATTTTCACTGACCATAACCCTTTGCTGTTTCTATCCAGGATGAAAAATTCAAATCAGCGTCTCATGCGTTGGTCCTTATATCTGCAAGGGTTCAACCTGGAGATAAGGTATAAGAAAGGAAAAGAAAACGTTCTAGCTGATGCTTTGTCACGCTAAGAGATACTGATTAGAGAGCACTTCTTGATCAACATTATATGTTGATTTTTGGTGGTGGGGGTGTTACAATCCCAGTTGAACTGGGTGAGGCAGGAGAGACTGGAGACAGGATCCAAATGGGTGAGCAGGGTACAGTGGGTCAGGTGATGGGTGGACTCGATGGGCCAGGGATAGCGGCTGGTGAACGGGGTGAAGGAGAAGTGAGCACAGGTGAGCGGGGTGAGGGAGCAGTGAGCACAGGTGAGCAGGGTGAGGGAGGAGTGAGCACAGGGGAGCGTTGTGAGGAAGCAGTGAGCGCAGGTGAGGGCACGAGTGGCGCGTCCGAGTGTTGGCTTGTTCCTGCTAAGAGGTGGAACAAGCGGAAAAGCGCCATGAAGGCCAAGGGGGGCAAGACCGGAAGGCTGGAGGAGACAGCAGCAGACACAGACACCAGCGACTGCGAGTCGATGTCGGATGGCAGCGAACTGTCCGGCACAATGCCAGACGGGCAGGAATTTGACCTGTACCCCCCAGGCTTGTTTAAAAAGTTCCTTACCCAGAACAAGGGCATGAAAGGCCTTGATCTGGGAACATATTTTCCTGATAGGCTCTGTTTTATCCGGTCAGCGAGCTTCTTAATTAGAAATAAGGCAACGTCAGGCCTCACCGACCCTGAAATTTACAGGCTCAGGAAGCACGTGGGCAAAGCGAGAAAACAGCTAAATTGAAAAAAATATTTTACCATGGTTTCTTGTACTTATTTTTTTACTGTCTTTGATTTTAATCTTTCCCCTTGGCATGAACACAAGATAGGAACGTTGAATGTCAACGGAGCCAGGGACGCAAGAAAACGGGCACTAGTGTTCGACACAGCAAAAAGAAAACGCATTGATGTCCTGTTCCTCCAGAAGACCCACAGCGACTGCGGCATAGAAGCGGACTGGGAGAAGGAGTGGGAAGGGCAGGTGCTGCTGAGCCACAACACCACCCTCAGTGGTGGAGTGGGCCTCCTTTTTTCAAGGGGCTTCACTCCATCGTCCCTGGAGGTGGAGCATGTGGTGAGAGGACGGTGTCTGATGGTGAAAGCGCGCCTCCAAAACCACTCCTTGGTTTTTATTAATATTTATGCTCCCACCAACGGTACAGAGAGGAAGAGCTTTTTAGAAAAAGTCGGCACTGTTTTAAATGGTTGTGGGGATGATTTTTTATTCCTGGGTGGGGATTTTAGACCGCAACCATGCAGAGCCTTATCCAGCCTCGCAACATGGTCTGAGACAGCTGACCTATTCTCATGGCCTGGTGGATGTGTGGAGGAGGATGCATGCAGACAACAGGCAATACACTTGGTCCCGATTGAGTGAGGGTAGGATCTCCTCGGCCAGACTTGACCGATTTTATTGTTTTAAACATCATTTTAGTGGTTTTAGGAGCTGTAGCATCACGCCAGTCGGCTTTACAGACCACTCGTTGGTTTTAGGCGAAGTCGCCGTTAAGGACATCTTGCCCAAGAGTGCATACTGGCATTTTAATTCCTGCTTAGCTCAAGATAACAGTTTTAGAGATGTTTTACGGCACTTCTGGTTGGGGTTTCGAGGGAAAAAATCCGATTTTACATGCCTAAGACAGTGGTGGGACCGTGGAAAAGTAGAGTTACAGCTCCTGTGCCAGCAGTATACTCTCAATGCCACGCAGGACACACGCAGGTCGATCAAAGACCTGGAGATAGTGGAGCTAGAGGCGATTGGCAGCTCCACAGGAGATCGAGGGTGTATTGAAACCCTCCAATCCAAAAAAATGGCCTTGGCCAGCCTGCTGGACAGTCAGGTACAGGGTGCACTGATCAGGTCCCGGATTCAAGACATCACTGAGATGGATGCTCCCTCTAGTTTCTTCTTTGGGCTGGAGAAAAAGCGTGGACAGAACCTAATAATCCATTCACTGTTTTCGAGCACAGGGCAGGAACTCGTGGAGCCGGGCCAGATAAGGCAGCGGGCGGTGGAGTTATTTTCCTCCCTGTATGAGAGTGAGTATCGCAGGGATGACGGCCTGTTCCATGAGTTCTGCGGGGACCTTCCTCGGGTCTCTGAGGAGGCAAACTCGCGGCTGGACAGGCCGTTGCAACTCGATGAGCTCCACGCCGCCCTGCTCAGCATGAAGGGAAGGAAGTCTCCAGGTGTTGATGGGCTCACAGTAGAGTTCTTTAAAGCCTACTGGGACATTGTGGCCCACGACCTGCTGGAGGTCTTTAATGAAAGCCTGGCCTCGGGTTCCCTGCCATTGTCCTGCAGGAGAGCGGTGGTCACCCTCCTGCCAAAAAAGGGCAACCTGCAGGAGATCAAGAACTGGCGCCCTGTGTCTCTACTGTGTGTGGATTATAGGATTCTGTCCAAGACCTTGGCCTCCAGGCTGAGGGAAGCTATGGAGCAGGTCATCCACCGGGACCAGACTTACTGTGTGCCCGGCAGGACCATAGTAGATAATGTCTACCTAATTCGAGATGTCGAGAAGTCTCTAGCTCATTGGACGTTGATACTGGTCTCATTTCGCTAGACCAGGAAAAGGCTTTTGACCGGGTTGAACACCAGTTCCTCTGGAAGGTGATGGAGAGGTTCGGGTTCAGCCCTGGCTTTATAGCGATGATCCGCCTCCTGTACTGAGACATTGTCTGAGTATGCTGAAGTTTAATGGCAGTCTGTGTGCTCCCTTCAGGGTGCGTAGAGGCGTCCGGCAGGGCTACGCTCTCTCCCTCAAACCCCTTCTCTCTAGGATCCGTGCAAGCGTGGATGGCCTGGTTTTACCATCCTTTCATAAAAAAATAGTTTTATCTGCCTACGCAGACGATATAATAGTAATGGTGCGTAGCCAGAGGCACGTAGATGCTTTAACTAATTTAACGGTTTTATTCAACCGCCTGTCCGCGGCCAGGGTCAACTGGCACAAGAGTGAACCCCTGGCCGTTGGCAGGTGGGAAAATGGTCTGCCGGTCCTTGCCTGGCGAAGGGACGGCTTAAAATACCTAGGTGTTTTTACTGGAGATGGAGAATTTGAAAGAAGGAATTGGCTAGACGTGCTGGAAAAGATAGAAGGGAAAATTCAAAAAAGGAAATGGCTCCTCCCCCGCATGTCTTACAGAGGCAGGACTCTTGTCCTGAATAACCTGGTGGCCTCTGTGCTTTGGCACCGGCTAAATTGCGCAGAGCCCCCCTCGGGGTTGCTAGGACAGCTTCAGGCAAGAGTCCTGTCTTTCTTCTGGGACGGCAAGCATTGGGTCCAGCAAGGGGTGTTGTACCTGCCTAAAGAGGAGGGAGGACAGGGCCTCATCCACCTGGCCAGCAGGACCGCCACTTTTAGAATCCAGTTTACACAAAGGTTTTTAACAGGGCCGGCGGACCTAATGTGGAGAGATGTGGCCAGATGTGTCTTCAGACGGGTGAGTAACTTGGGGCTGGATGACGCTCTGTTTTTAACTGACTTAAAATTTGTTAAATTAAATGGGCTACCAGACTTTTATAAGAGTGTTATTAAGGCATGGGCCCTTTTTAAAGGTTGAAAAAAGAACTGGCTCTGACTCTCTGTACTGGCTGCTAAGGGAACCCATAGTAAACGGAGCCAGGCTGGACGTCTCGGCCGAAGTCGCGCTGAGGCTGAAGGCAGCACTACACCGGACCCAGACCTTGTTGCTGCAGCACGTGGTAGCTGCAGCAGGGCCGGAGCTAACGGGCGTGGAGGCAGTGGGTTCCCTATTGGGCAGCCGCTCTGCCCAGGCAGCCGAGGGGGCGCTTCAGCTGTGGAGGAACAGGCTCAGCGAGGGAGAGAGACGGCTCCTGGTAGACTACGGCCAGGGGACGGAACAGGACTGCGAGGACCCCTTCCCAGAGATCAGGCTCCCCGCCCATCTCGGGAATCTTGACGGTCCTCTCCTAAGATCATCGAAGACCTTCTCCTTGCAGGCAGTCGAGAAGAAGACCTTGTACTACGACTATGTGAGGGTATTAAACAGGAGAGGACTGTCAAACAGGAACACCAGCGTGTGGGCTGATCGACTGGGTGTGACGGGTATGGTATGGACCCAAGTGCAGTACAAAACAGGCAATAAACTGATGATCAGTTAACAGGTTTATTAACTGCAATCTGGCAAACAAAGAACAGTTCGAGGGCGGGGCAGTGGACTTGGTCGAGGCAGGCAAAAAGTCAGTAACCGGGACAGGCAAAAAATCCAGAGGGAGACTGGCTGAGCTCGTGGTCAAAACGGAAGACAAAGTTAATTTACCGGGGGTCAGGTAGAACAGGCAGGTCGTAAACAGGCAGGGTCGATTCCGGGAAGACAGGCAGGTAAATGCTGCAAGGTCATCCATAGCAGAGACAATCTGGCACTGAGTGAGTGTAAGGCTGGAGAATATATACTGGTAGGTGAACTGATTGATGAGTGAGGGCAGGTGTGTGATCAGTGAGTGAGGGCAGGTGTGTGATCAGTGACTGAGAGCAGGTGTGTGATCAGTGACTGAGAGCAGGTGTGTGATCAGAGGGTGTGGTGTGAGCAGGGGAGTGGAAAAGAACTGAGTCCATGGGCTGGAGCAGGGTGTGTCACTGGTGCCCCTGCTGGAGGGTGCTCTACAAACCCCCCTGAAGAAGAGGACCGGGGACCTCCAGTGGAGGATCCTGCACGGAGCCGTCGCCCTGAACGCTCTCCTCTCAAAGATGAACAATGCTGTGTCGGACCGGTGCCCGTTTTGTCCCGGGCGGGAAACTGTCTTCCACACTTACAGTGAGTGTGAGAGACTCACTGTGCTTTTTAATGTGATGAAAGGTGTTTTTAATGGTTTTAACACTAGAAGTCCCAGAGAGCGGCCATTTGGCCTTTTTACCTAGAAAACCCACAAGACGGCCAATTGGCCCCAAGTCCCCCCTGTGGACACTCATTTTGTTATGGAAATGTGGCTGTTAGTGGCACACGGCCGGAGCCACTTGAACCTGTGTGGGGGAGGGGACATACCTTACAGCTCAGGAGGTTCTTTTGAGAGCAAGCTTTAATTGTGAGATGGATAAATACCTCAGTGAACATAGCCATAAAGACTTAAACTGGACTATCAGCTGTATGCAGTGGAAAGGATCAACAGGAAGGAAGGGATCAACACACTGACATTTATTGTTAAAAAAACAAAACATATTTACAAAGAATGAAAAAGCAACTTTTTCCCAGTTTTGGTGTGGAGGGTTGTTGCAGAAGTAATTGTTATTTTTGTGCTAAAAATAGTAAAAAAGAAAAAGAAACCCAAGCATATTTACAAAGAATGAAAAACCATGCATTATGAGTGAAATACATTTGAGCAGTCACTCACAATCCTGGCACTGCCATTGCTCCTTTCGGCATTTCCCACATGTAAATCGGTAGCAGTCAACACAGCGCGCAGTTGCATGATTGTCCCTACATTTAATTTTAGCCTGACACTTGGCTCTTTTTCCTAGTTGTGATGTGGAGGGTTGTTGCCGAAATAATTGTTCCTTTTGGGCCTTTTTCATACCCACGTGGGTTTGAGCCAACTCTCTTGCAAGCTCCAGCAGGAAATCCACCCGTCTCTCCTCCCTCCCGGTGCATAACTGATAGAGCACGTGTGCATTCAGTGCTGCCATATCTATCATGTTATAGAACACTGCTACTGGCCAGCGCCGTGTTCCTGCGCGGACAGTGTACTCTCGCACCACCTGGTCCATGACATCGACGCCGCACTTTGTTGTGTTGTAGAGTGTGATGGTGTTTGGCTTCTTTTTGGTGGTATCCTGTGTCTGAATCATGCTGTGCATGCTGCTGAGAAGAGCTGCTGAAGCGATAGTCCATGTGCACTGAGGTATTTATCCATCAAACAATTGTCTGGTTGCAGTCGATGAGTCGTTATGGTCACATGGGACATTCACAGGTCCACAATTTAGAATAGAATGTGTTTTTGTCTGTGTAGATTCTCAATCATCCAGGTCATTGTATCATTGTAGTTTTCTCTGTCAACTGGACTGGGTTTCTTCTCTTGAAGACATTTCGCCTTCTATCCAGAAGGCTTCTTCAGTTCTGAGTGAATGTGTTTTTATTCCTCATTCTCTGTAAGGTGTGACCCCCTCACCCCACACACTGCCACTAACAGCCTCATTACCATAACAAAATGAGTGATTAGTGTATTCGGGAAAAGTGGTCAGGCCAAATGGCCTCTGTGTGGGTCTTCTACGTAGACAGAAAAATGCTGGGACTTCTAGTGTTAATGAAACCTTTTCAACTAGATCATTTATTTTCGGTGCGGGGTACAGAAAGGCTGCTCGGAACAAGTGGCAGCTCTTAAATTTTATTTGTGGTGAGGCCAAGATGGCGATTTAAATATCACGGAAGAATAAAATGGCCAAATCTGGAGACCGCCTCTGTGTTGCGCTGCAATTTACGGTCTAGGCTGAGGTGGGAGTTTGATTTCTACAAAATGATAAATGACCTCGACAAATTTCAGGAAATATGGTGCCACGAGAATGTTTTATGCACCGTCATTGACAACTGTTTGTTTTTTGCACAACCCCTTGTGGGATAAATTATACTTGCTGCTCCTTTAATATTTATCTATTTATTTATTGTTATTATGTGTGTCTCTACACAGGGCTTTCTGTGTGAGTTGTAAATAAAATGTTTTTGTAAAAATCAATTCTCTTCTCTTCTTTCAAAATGGGTTTAGGACTACTGTCTATTGATCAAGAAAAAGCATTTGAGAGGATAGATCATGTTTATTTAACAAATAAACTTAGAACTTTTGGGTTTGGTGAGAAGTTTGTTACATGATTAAGTGTTTGTACTCCAATGCTACTGTTTTGTTGAAATTTGAAGGAGGACTGAGCAGACCAATCCCTGTGCAGAGGGGAATTAGGCAGGGCTGTCCATTATCTGTTCATACACTATGGAAAAAAAAAATAGGCTTGTATTTAAGTGCATCATCAGCTAAAGTGAACTGGGAAAAGTGTGAGGGCTTACTTTTGGGGGAGTAGAAGAATAAAAAAAAAGCCAATACTGCCAGTCGGGTTACAATGGGCCACAGAGGGGATAAAAATCCTCAGTGTTTTTCTGGGCAATTCTGAGTTTCAGATGAAAAACTGGGAAGTTACATTAGAGTAGATCAGTGCTTGATTGTCCAGATGGACTTATGTCCAGCGAAGTCTATCCTACAGGGTTTGGTTGTGAACAACCTGGCTGCCTCGATGCTTTGGCACTGCTTTACTGTTGTTGAGCCTCCAGACAAAATTGTGGAGGAGATACAGAAGAAAATGGTTGACTTCTTGTGGGGAGGTTTTCATTGGACCAGAACTGCAGTGCTGTACCTACCTCTAAACGAGGGGGAGCAGGGGCTGATTGATCTCAGCAGTCGCATCATAACTTGTCGCCTTCAGACTGTGCAGCGTTTCCTCTACCACCAATCACAACCCTGGACTGAAGCGGCTTCTGTGTTGTTGCGTCAGGTAGAAAATGTCAACTATGTTAAACATTTGTTTCTTCTTAATCTAATAGGACTAAACACATCCAACACATCACTGTTCTATCTGTCACAAACCAGACGAGAACCCAAATGCGACACCAGAGTTTGACTGAACACTGTTTTATTGTTGGAAACACACAACAGACAGGATTCAGGGGTCAGAACTCCTGCGACCCTGACAACTCCAACCCACGGTCCTCGTCCTACGCCTCCACGTCTGGTTTGGGCCTCCGAAGTCTGGCACGACCTACTCTCCTGGGTCATGAAGGCTGATCCGGGTGTCTGGTGTGGAAGTCTCAAATTAGCTCCTTGTCCAGGATGTGTCGTGCCGGTACCCAGGACCTCTCCTCAGGTCCATAACCTTCCCAATCAACCAGGTATTGGAGACCCCTGCCGCGGGGTCTGGAGCGCAGGAGCCGACTGACTGTGTACGGCGGGCCCCCATCCACTAGGTGCGGGGGAGGTGGGGCCGGGCAATCCGGGACCAGGGGGCTCTCGTGGGCAGGCTTAATCCTAGAAACGTGGAAGGTGGGGTGCACGCGCATTGACCGGGGAAGCTGGAGTCTGACTGCCGCCGGGCTGATGATTCTGACGATAGGGAATGGTCCCACGAACCGCAGGGCCATCTTCCTGGATTCACCCCGAAGAGGCAGATCTTGCGTAGATAGCCAAACGCATTGTCCCACTCTGTGTTTTAGATCCACGTATCCCTTCTTCCCTTAGTGGTGAAGACTTCATGAGCTTCTTCACTGATAAAGTTCTAGCTATCAGAGAGAAAGCTAACCAGGCCATCCCAACAACTGGACCATCACCAGATGTGCCGACTGTGGGAACATACAGGGTCTCCAACGAGCCCTTAAGCTCCTTCAGCCCTATATATTTTTCTGAGGCGTCATCGCTAATTCAGAAATCCAAGACCACCACGTGTCTTTTAGATCCCATCCCAACACACCTGTTGAAGGATGTTTTACCATTGATAGGCAGTTCTATCCTGGACCAGATCAATGGTTCTTTAGTGTCAGGTTATGTACCCCGGTCCTACAAGGTGGCAGTGATTAAGCCGTTGCTTAAAAAACCATCACTGGATCCTGACGTATTAGCAAATTATAGGCCGATATCCAACCTTCCTTTTATCTCTAAAGTTCTTGAGAAGGTGGTGGTGACTCAGTTACTGGAGCACCTGCAGAGGAACAGCCTGTTTGAGATGTTTCAGTCAGGCTTTAGAGCTCACCACAGCACAGAAACAGCACTTCTTAAAGTCACTAATGATCTTCTCATAGCTTCCGATCATGGACTGGTCTCTATGCTGGTTCTGCTGGACCTCAGTGCTGCTTTTGATACAGTTGATCACAGCATCCTATTACAGAGACTGGAACATGTGATTGGGATTAAAGGGACAGCACTAGACTGGTTTAGATCATACTTATCTGATAGATACCAGTTTGCCCATGTCCATGGTGTTCCCTCCTCATACAGTAGGGTTAGCCATGGAGTTCCTCAAGGTTCTGTACTCGGACCAATCCTCTTCACATTGTACATGCTTCCCTTAGGGAACATTATTCGGCAGCATGGGATAAATTTTCATTGTTATGCTGATGACACTCAGCTCTATTTATCCATGAAACCCGAGGAGACAGAGAAGTTAGTGAAGCTCCAGACCTGTCTTAAAGACATAAAGTCCTGGATGTCTTCAAATTTCCTCCTCCTTAACCCAGGAAAAACTGAGGTCATGGTGTTTGGTCCTGAACCTCTCAGGGATAGATTAGATCACATGATCACTCTAGATGGTATCTCATTAACATCTAGTCTCTCTGTGAGGAATCTAGGAGTAACTTTTGAGCAAAATCTCTCCTTCAACTCACACATTAAATTAGTCTCTAGAAATGCCTTTTTTCACTTGAGGAACATCACTAAGATCAGGAAACTGCTGACGCGGCATGATGCTGAAAAGTTAGTCCATGCATTTGTTACTTCCAGGCTGGACTACTGTAACTCTTTATTATCAGGGTGTCCAAACAACTCTTTAAGAAGCCTCCAGTTGATCCAAAATGCTGCAGCCAGAGTTCTGACAGGTATTGACAAAAGAGATCACATAACTCCTGTAATGGTGTCGCTTCATTGGCTGCCCGTTAAATTTAGAATAATTTTTAAAACCCTTCTTCTGACCTACAAGGTCCTCAGAGGCCTAGCTCCATCCTACCTGGAGAAGCTAGTGATACCTTATCAGCCCAATAGACCGCTCCGCTCTCAGAATGCTGGTCTACTTGTGGTTCCCAGAGTTTCCAGGAGTAGAATGGGGGGCCGAGCATTTAGCTACCAGGCCCCCCTGCTATGGAACCAGCTCCCTGTCCAGGTACGGGAGGCTGACTCCATCGCTACTTTTAAGATCAGACTCAAAACCTACCTCTTTGAAAAAGCTTATTGTTACTAATTCAGTAGTTCTAGTTACTATCATAGACAGACAAATTATCATACTTAGGGGGTCGTCTAATCGTTAGGTCACATCTTAGTTATGCTGTTATAGGCCAAGGCTGCCGGGGTCCGGAAACATGATCACCTGACAGGCCTCTGTCACTCCACTGGGTCATGGTTTCCTCTCCTCTCCTCTCCTTTCCTCTCCTCATCAAGCAGACTAGATTCTTGTGTAGTTTTTCTGCTTCCCCCCCCCCCCCCCCTCTATTTATTTGCAGGTATTGCTGCCCTCGGAGCTGCATAATGACCTCCGGCCCCGCTGAAGTGATAGTAGATCATATTTTTTTGTGTGTTTCTGTGCTCTGTGCCTCTCCTCTCCCTCTCCTCTCCCTCTCCTCTCCCCCTCCTTCTCCTTTTCCTCTCCCTCTCTCTCTCTCCTCTCCTTTCCTCTCCTCTTTCCCCTCCTCCTCCTCTCCTCTACCTCCCCTTCACTCTACTTCTCCTCTCCTCTCCTCTACCCCTCTCCTCTCCTACCTATCCTATCCTCTACCTGTCCTCCCCCTTCTCCTCTCTCTTTACCCAGCCGGCCATCAGCAGGAGGGTCCCCCTACATGAGCCTGGTCCTGCTCAAGGTTTCTTCCTGTTAAAGGGGAGTTTTTCCTTGCCACTGTTGCTTGTCTGGGGTCAGGCCCTGGGATTCTGGAAAGCGCCTTGAAACAATTTTGATTGTATAAGACGCTATATAAATAAAGATTGATTGATTGATTGATTGATCTCCCAGCCTGGCAGGCCCCCATGAGGAAACACCATGAGGAAACACTGGAGCTAAAAACTGAAGGACTAAAACAGGAAATGGGATAAAAGGTATAAAAGCTAAAAACTGAGAAACTAAGAACTGAGGGAGTAAAACAGTACTAAGACTAAAACAGACTAAAACAGTAAATGGGATAAAAGGTGTAAAGACTAAAAACTGAGAATAAGAACTGAGGGAGTAAAACAGTACTAAGACTAAAACAGACTAAAACAGTAAATGGGATAAAAGGTGTGAAGACTAAAAACTGAGAAACTAAGAACTGAGGGAGTAAAACAGTAAAAGTATCAAGTAAAATAAGGATAAGACATAAAAAAGCATGAGAACATAAAAGAAATTAAAAATAATCAGAAAATCAATTAAAGGCCTGATTAAAAAGGTGTGTCTTGAGCCTCTTTTTAAAAATCTCAACAGTCTCTGCGGCCTTGAGGTTCTCCGGCAGGCTGTTCCACAATCGGGGACCATAAAAACAGAAGGCCGCTTCCCCGTGTGTTTTAGAGCTTACATGTGGAATGGTTAAAAGGCTGGTGCCGGAGGACCTCAGAGCCCGCGAGGGTTGATAGAATAAAAGCAGGTCGGATAAATAAGTCGGGCCAAGACCATTAAGACATTTAAAAACGAATAAAAGAACCTTAAAATCAATCCTGAAACGCACGGGTAGCCAATGCAGCGATTCTAAAACCGGTGTGATGTGCTGAGTTTTGTAATAATAATTATAAAATATAATAATATAATAATAAGTTACTGATGCTCTTTTTTGGAAGACCAGAGAGCAGGGCATTACAATAATCTAGACGACAAGAGATAAAAGCGTGCATCAGCACCTCCGTGCTGGCCTGAGAGAGAAACGGGCGGACTCTGGCTATATTCTTCAGGTGGTAAAAACCTACCTTGGTTATGTTTTTGATGTGTGGGATAAAGCTAAACTCAGAGTCAAAGATCACACCCAGATTTTTTACAGATTGAGATGGCTTAAAATCCTTTAATTTTGGTACAAGTTTCTCTCTCTGACCTTCAGGACCAATGACTAAGACTTCTGTTTTGTCCTGGTTGAGCTGTAGGAAGTTTTCTGCCATCCATGATTGGATATCTAGAATACAGTTAAAAAGGGCATCAACTGGCCCTGTGTCATCAGGAGCCACGGCGATGTACAGCTGCGTATCGTCAGCATAGCTGTGGAAGCTGATGCCGTGGCTCCTGATGACGTCCCCAAGAGGAAGCGTGTAAAGATTAAAAAGGGTTGGACCTAAGATTGACCCTTGGGGAACCCCACATTTTGTCTCATGGATTCTCGAGGAGCATGTATCCATACTTACAAAGAAGCTTCGATCAGTTAGGTAGGAGGTGAACCAGTTAAGAACAGTACCAGAAAGGCCGACCAGGTTCTTCAGTCTATTCAATAAAATATGGTGGTCGACTGTATCAAAGGCGGCGGTCAAATCCAGTAGAACCAACACCGTGAGCTTTTTGTTATCTAGGTTACACCTGATGTCATTTAAAATCTTTAAAAGGGCTGTCTCTGTACTGTGGTTCATCCTAAAACCAGACTGATGCCTCTCTAAAATGTCGTTTGAGTTTAAAAAATCATTCACTTGGTTAAAAACAAGTTTTTCTAAGTTCTTCATTTCTCCACGGTGGTGCACGTTTTGTTCTTACAGTTTTTATGACAAGTGGAGCCACAGAGTCCAGCGTTGACTTTAATTTATTGTTAAAAGTGTCAACAATAAAATCACACGGTGCTGGTAAAATTTCTGCAGGAGTGCTCTGTAAAATCTGGATAAAATTTGCAGCCACTTCAGGAGTCAGGTAGCGTCTCCTCACCGTTCTCACAGGGGCCCTCCGCTGGTTAAAACTGGTGATGTTAAAAAACACACAAAAGTGGTCAGACACGGCCAGATCCACAACAGAGGACCCACCCACGGACAGGCCATAGGTTATGACCAGGTCCAGGGTGCGCCCTCTGTTGTGGGTCGGCTGCGTGACATGTTGTTTAAAATCCAAACTGTAAAGGAGGTTTAAAAATTCTCTGGACACTGGGTCCGAGGCGTTGTTGATGTGTAGATTAAAATCACCAGTTATTAAAATCCTGTTGTATTTAGCGTAAATGATTGATAAAAATTCTGAGAATTGACTGATAAAAGAGGTGGAGTATTGGGGTGGTCTGTAAACTGTTATGCTCAAAATAGGAGGGCTGCTAAAAACAAAGGCATGATGCTCAAATGATGGAAACTTATTAAAAGAGACCTCGCTTGATGACATTTTGGTCCTTGTTATTGAAGCGGTTCCACCTCCTTTCCTGCCGCCCCTTGTAGAAAATAAAAAGTTAAAATCTGGGGGGCAAGCCTCTGTGAGAACAGCAGGTGCATCAGTGCCAAGCCATGTCTCAGTAAGGAGAATACCATTAAGTTTTCTATCTAAAATTAAGTCGTTTATTATAAAAGATTTGTTTAAAAGAGAGCGCACGTTCAGCACAGCCATCTTTATGTCCGCGCCGGACAGGGTGGTGTCATTCGTGGCCGTCGTGCTCCGGTCACCAGCGCCGGATGCCTTCAGGAGGGCAATATGTTTCGCCTGGGACATAGCAACAGTGGAGAGGTCCAGCAGGTCGACCCGCAGACCCTGTCCCTCGGACCTCAAACGGGCAATATGTTTCTCCTGGGTCGAGGCGACAGCAGATGACTCCAGTATAATTTTATCCCTCTCCTTGAGTTCGGACTGGAGCCCGGAGATGCTCTCCCTCAGTTTGGAGAACGTGGGGAGGCAGGACTCACACACCGCCATCATGCCTGCAGCCTGTGCCGGGGGACAGCCACACTAAGCACCGTGCCAGCACACGGAGGTGAGTCCAGGTTAGCACCATGGCTAAAAACAAGCCGGCGCTAGCAGCGGGCAGGTGACTTCGCGAGATCGATAAAACTTAAAATTTTAAGATCCTCCGCACCGATGTCTGCTCTTCAAAGTGATCTGTGTTCCGTCTAAAATGGTAACTCACGGTCTGATGTTCTCTGATGTTCCTCCTGTCGGACACGATGTTAGCAATCCGTCTGGTTAGCAATCCGTCCGGTTAGCAATCTGTCCGGTTCAGTCCAAACAATCTTCAAACAATCAATCAATCAATCTGAGCTTGGTCTCTTTGTCTCCGGGGATGTTGTACTGGCTCAACAAGTCTGTCAACTTCGCGGAGAACTCCAAGTTTGGAAAATATTGAAGCTGTTTGGCATTGGTTCGGCTCCGGCAGCCACCACCGCCTCCTCGTGCTGCTGAATGATTTCCTCAATCCACTCCAGACGGTCAAGCGGGGACGGGTTGTGCGCTGGGTTCATTGCTGGCCAGATCGTACTGTTACGAACCAGACGAGAGCCCAAATGCGACACCAGAGTTTGACTGAACACCGCTTTGTTGTCGGAAACAGACAACAGACAGGATTCACCGGGGAGCGAGCAGAATAGAATAGTCGGGGACGGGCAAGGTCAAGATCGGGCAGAAGGCAGACAGAATTTACCGGGGAGCAGGCAAAACAGAATAGTCAGGAACAGGCAAGGTCGGAACCAGGCAGGCAGGCAAACAGGAATACGCTGGAAAGTCATCTGAACACGAGTAACGATCTGGCAGGGAGCAGGTGTGCCTCCAGGGATTAAGAAAGGGGCTCATTAGTGTCCAGATGCACAACAGGTGCACGGGGCGAAGCGACTCATGGGCAAGATTGCCCACAGCTGTGACACTATCAGTCTGTTCTTAGAGTGTGGACAACAACCTTAAGAACAATGAGAGAAAGCAGTGGAATTTATTGTAATTTTGAGGAGGAACCTTTGCTCCACAACCCTTTGATTCAGACCAGGATGCTCAACTCTGTAAGCGTGATATGAGTCCTTGCATCAGCTGGACTGACGAAACTGGGAGACCTGAGCTCTGGAGAACAGAGGAAGAGTGACGCTTAGCCAGGACACAGGTGTTAAGTCATTGTGCTTTCTGGAGAGACTAGTGGAGGAAGTAACTGCTGCCCTTCCTGGTTTCCATCATAGGGTGTTAGCTGGAGAAACCGATGGGGCTCATCCATCAGCCTGGAATAGGTTTCCATCTTTGCCCGCCACTATGAAGGTGCAGGAGTTAGCTGGAAGCCTCCTGTCTTTTTAAACTCCAAGGCACACATTTTCAGGAGGTTTCTAAAAGAGTCTATGTACTCAGTGTGCTTAATCAGTTGTCACTAGTTGTTGTCTGGAACTCGAGGTGGTTGGGTGAGTTTTCATCAGACTCGTCCCCAATGTGCAGCTGGAGGTCCCTGTACAAACCCTCCATAGAGAAACGCTCTGCAGATCTCCAGTGGAGGGTGGTGCATGGGGCTGCGGCCACTAACAGACATGTAGCATGCTTAGATAGTAGGGGTAGCAGCCAGTGTGCTTTTTGCCAGATTGAGGAATATTTGGAGCACCTGAGTCATTAACCATTAATGTTTAAATGTTTATGTGTATAGTAGTGGGGGCAGAGGAGTAAATATATAAATTATTTGGTTTTTTTATGTTTGGTGTGATTTACAGTTAAAAGGTCAAAGGTCTCCTCTCCTCTGCTCTCCCCACCGCTCCTCTCCTCTCATTTTATTTCTTGTGTAGTCTCTCTGCTTCTCTCCCTTGCTCTCTCTGCATCCATCTACAGGTATCACCACCTTCAGGCCCCACTGACCCACTTAACTCCTTCACCAGCAGTTTGTTATAATTAATGTATTTCCATGATCTATGCCTATTCTCTCCTCTACTTGTCCTCCCCCTACTCCTCCCTCTCTAACCAGCCCCCCATCAGCAGGAGGGTCCCCCTACATGAGCCTGGTCCTGCTCAAGGTTTCTTCCTGTTAAAGGTGAGTTTTTGCCACTTGCCACTGTTGCTTGTTGGGGGTCAGGCCCTGGGATTCTGTAGAGCGCCGAGAAACAATTTATGTAACAGATGCTATATAAATAAAAATTGACTGATTGATTGATTGACAGCTATGGTGTCATTGGAGCTTCCATATTGGTGAGAGTGCTTTCCCATAGTCTGAGATACTGAATGGAGTTATGAATAGAACATCATATTCATGCTACTTTAATTATTACAAACCACGTGAGGTCATGCGCTGCATGGTTGGCATTATTGAATTTATCTTCCTTATTCGAGAGGGTAAAATAGAGCTAATATTAAAATATTAACCAACAAACATATTGACATATTTTAGAAAATGTATCAAGTTTTTTTTTCATGATGGTACCTTAAAGATTTAAACATGATACTAACAGCATTCAGCACATGATATGATAAAGCATTCAGTGTTGTCATCAACTCACAGATGGCAGTTGTCACAGAAACCCAACACTAGATGCATTTAAATCATGTAATCTCCACTAACTTCCACTCAGACAGAAGGAAAGAAAAGCTATGGAGAAGAAGCACAAGAGTTGGTTCTGAAGGTGTCTACAGATAAAGAAAGCTAAAAACAGAATATTGGGCTAACATCCAGATTCAACTGTCTTCACCTTCAACCATTTTCCAAATGAAAACTGGGGTACTTTCCATTTTTGAAAAACATTGCATATCCTGAGACTTTGATGGCACCAGTAATATGCTAAGTCTAATTGAAGGTATTATATATATATATATATATATATGAATGCCTTGTTCCAGTAGCCAATTTGACATCAGGCAGCCCTGGTTCCCTGACCCCTGACGCTGACCTTGTTGACCCGGGCGACGTCCGAGCCGGTATGACTCTATCAGTTAATGTTCCGCTCATACATGCAGAGGATGTGGGATACATGCAGAGGATGTGGGAGAGATGGGTACTTCGAAACCCCACATCCTCACTGACTAAGAAGCGGCTCTTAGCTCAGTGTTCGAATATCCGCAATAAGAAGCTGCTATCACAGCTAGAGATTGACGAGGCACGGCGGTGTGCCTCACCCACGGTACAAATATGCTACGGCAAGGGGGAGCCAGGACGCCAGGTCAGTGTGGGGGTGATTTCATCATCACCCCACAATATCGAGATTGGGTACACAGCCCCAATGACAGACGGAAAGCTGCCCAGGGCAGCTGACCTGAGAGAGAGAATCATGGAGTCCTGGGGGAACCCAACTACCTCCCTGCCAAGGCTAACACACAAAGTACCAGACAAATCTCTACTGGAAGACTTGAACACGGCGCTGTCAACCATCCCTTCCACTACCGTCACTGAGACCAATCAGCTGATGTATGCGGCGGCAACGGTAATCCTACAGATGCTTGGCTATAAGATGAAGAGCATGAATAGCCATAAGGAGCAAATGGCCCCATGGAGCTGTATAACATCAACAGGACACTAAGAGAGTTCATCCAGAACTCCATGAAGCTGTGGAACACGACTCTGGAGGCCAACTCAAAGCCAATCGCGCAGGTGAGCATCAGATTTGGCATATATCAAGGAGATGCTCTGTCCCCCCTGCTGTTCTGCATAGGCCTAAAGCCCCTCAGCCAGATCATCACCAAGAGTGGCTATGGGTACCAGTTCCGAAGTGGAACAACCGTCAGCCACCTCCTCTACATGGACGACATCAAGCTGTATGCCAAGAACGAGCGTGACATCGACTCCCTGATTCACCTCACTAGGTTCTACAGCAAAGACATCGGGATGTCATTCGGGCTAGACAAACGTGGGCGGATGATATCTAGAAGGGGAAAGGTGATCGCAACTGACGGGGTTGACCTACCTGAAGGGAACATCACAGATGTGCAGGACAGTTACAAATACCTGGGGATCCCACAGGCAAATGGTAACCACGAGGAGGCAGCTAGGAGGTCAGCCACAGCCAAATACCTGCAGAGGTTAAGACAGGTCCTGAAAAGTCAGCTGAATGGTAAGCACAAGATCCAGGCCATAAACACCTACGCCCTGCCAGTAATCAGATACCCTGCTGGCATAATAACCTGGCCACTGGAAGAGATACAAGCCACTGACATCAAGACAAGGAAGCTCCTCACCATGCACAGAGGGTTTCACCCTAAGTCCAGTGTCCTGAGGCTGTACACAAAGCGAAAGGAAGGGGGCCGAGGACTAGTAAGTGTCCGAACTACTGTCCAGGAGGAAACAACAAGCCTCCAAGAATACATCAAGAAGATGGCCCCCACTGACCCACTGCTGAGTGAATGCCTCAGGCAACAAAAGCCCACCAAGGAGGAGGAACCTGAGGGGCTATCATGGAAGGACAAGCCCATGCATGGAATGTACCACCGACAAATTGAGGAAGTGGCTGATATCGAGAAAACATACCAGTGGCTGACAAAGGCCGGAGTGAAAGACAGCACAGAGGCACTAATCATGGCTGCACAAGAACAGGCCCTGAGCACCAGCGCAATAGAGGCCAGGGTCTACCATACCAGACAAGACCCCAGGTGCAGACTGTGTGGAGATGCCCCTGAGACAGTCCAGCACATCACAGCAGGGTGCAAGATACTGGCAGGCAAGGCATACATGGAACGGCATAACCAGGTGGCTGGCATAGTATACAGGAACATCTGCACCGAGTATGGGCTGGAGGTCCCAGGGACCAGGTGGGAGACACCTCCGAAAGTGGTGGAGAACAAGCAGGCCAAGATCCTGTGGGACTTCCAGATCCAGACTGACAAGATGGTGGTGGCCAACCAGCCTGACATAGTGGTGGTGGATAAACACCGGAAGACAGTGGTGGTGATAGATGTAGCAATCCCGAGTGATAGCAACATCAGGAAGAAGGAACACGAGAAGCTGGAGAAGTACCAAGGGCTGAAGGAGGAGATGGAGAGAATGTGGGGGATGAAGGCAACAGTGGTCCCAGTGGTGATCGGGACACTAGGGGCAGTAACACCCAATCTGAGTAGATGGCTCCAACAGATACCAGGAACCAAACCAGAGATCTCTGTCCAGAAGAGCACAGTCCTAGGAACAGCTAAGATCCTGCGCAGAACCCTCAGACTCCCAGGCCTCTGGTAGAGGACCCGAGTCTGAAGGAAGGAGGCACCGCCCAGGAGGGCGAGGAAGAGATTTTTTTTTTTATATAGTGCTTCCTGTGTGGGTCTTGTTTGGTGTTCCGGTAACGTATTGCATCACTTCCTGTCTTCTCAATCATTCGTTGGTTGCACTGTGCACAGTGTGTTGTATTCACTTTACTTAAAATTGAACACTTGGTGTGTTGTATTCACTTTACTTAAAATTTGAACACTTGGGACGTTCTAGTCACCTGATAACAACAGTGCGAAACCCATATTAAACAAATACAGGGCTCCGCCGACTATTAGCATTAGCATGGCCTCACCGTCTGTTTCACCTGGTGTCTTTGTCTGTTCAGCGTGTGAAATGTTTAGTAACTCCTCTGCCTCCTTTAGTGAAGGAAATAGGTGCAGAAAGTGTAGTTTATTTACGGCTATGGAGGCGAGACTTAGTGAGCTTGAGACGCGGTTCCGCAGCTTGGAGTTAGCTGGAGTTGCGTCAGGTAGCCAGGGGAAGCTAGCTGCTGCGGAGCTGCCTAGCGTAGCTACAGCTAGTGGTCCCCCGGCAGCAGCCGAGCAGCCGGCTAGCCAGGGCGGCTGGGTGACGGTTCGCAGGAGGCGTAGCCCAAACCAAAGGCCCACGGTGCACCACCAACTGCTTCCCGTGGCTAACCGCTTTTCCCCACTCGGCGACACACCCGCTGAGAAACCGACCCTGGTAATTGGCGACTCTGTTTTGCACTACGTGAAGCCGACTCCAGCGACCATAGTTAAGTGCATTCCAGGGGCCAGAGCAGGCGACATAGAAGCCAATTTAAAGCTGCTGGCGAGACGTAAACGTAAATTTGGTAAAGTTATTATTCACGTCGGAGTAAACGACACCTGGCTTCGTCAGTTGGAGGTCGCCAAAATTAACATAGAGTCGGTGTGCAGCTACGCAAAAACGATGTCGGACTCCGTAGCATTCTCTGGTCCCCTCCCCAATCTGGCCAGCGATGAAATGTTTAGCCGTATGTCATTGCTTCGTCGCTGGTTGTCATGGTGGTGCCCCAAAAACCAGGTGGCCTTTATAGACAATTGGAGCACTTTTTGGGGAAAACCTGGTCTGATTAGGAGAGACGGTGTCCATCCCACACGGGATGGTGCCTCTCTCATTTCTAGTAATTTGGCTAATTTTATTAGACCCAAAGTGACCTGACAATCCAGGGTCCAGACCAGGATGCAGAGTTGTAGTCTTACACACCGCTCTGCTGCTTCCATAGAACCCTCATCCGCCAACAATAACATATTTAACACAATAGAGGTAGTCTTTGTTCCACGGTTAAAAGTTCACCAAGCACAGAGCAGGGGAGCAGTCAATCACAGTAATCTTATTAAAATTAATACCAAAGCACAACTTGGAGAAACTAACATCACAGATAAATGTGGACTATTAAATAATAGATCTCTTTTGTGTAAATCCCTGTTGGTGCACGACCTGATAGCGGATCATCACATTGATTTCTTTTGTCTTACTGAGACCTGGCTTCAGGAGGAGGAGTATGTTAGCTTAAATGAATCTACTCCTCCTACCCATCTTAATTATCATATTGCTTGTGTTACTGGTCGAGGAGGGGGAGTGGCAGCGATCTATCACTCCAAGTTATTAATTAATCCTAGACCAAAATATGGCTCCAGTTCATTTGAAAGCCTGACTCTTGGCATCACCCATCTGGACTGGAAGGCAGAAAAGCCACTTCTGTTTGTAGTTGTTTATCGGCCCCCTGCTGGGCCACATTCAGAGTTCCTTTCTGAGTTCTCTGATTTCTTATCTGACTTTGTCCTTAGAACAGACAAAGTCATTATCATTGGAGACTTTAATATCCATGTAGACATTGTAAATGACAGCTTTAGAAATGGCTTCATTTCATTACTTGACTCAGTTGGTTTCCTCCAGCAGATAAACCAACCAACTCATAGCTTCAACCATACCCTAGATCTAGTTCTGACTTATGGTGTTGAGGTAGAAAATGTGTCAGTGTTCCCTCAGAACCCACTCCTGTCAGATCATTCATTGATAACTTTTACATTTATGATTAAGGATTCTTCTATTCTCAGAGCACAGTCTTACTATAGCAGATGTCTTTCAGATAATGCTGGAGCTAAGTTTAAGGAAATGATCCCTGTGCTAATCCCAGGACCACTGTGTGTTTCCCCAGGGATCAGTCATCATAATCTTAGCCCTGCTGGGGTTGACTATTGCTGAAGGTGCAGCGACCTCACTGAGAATCACGCTTGATTCTGTTGCCCCCCTGAAAAAGAAAATAGTAAATCAGAGGAGGTGTGCCCCCTGGTATAATTCACATATCAGGACCCTCAAACAGAAAGCGCACAGACTAGAAAGTAAGTGGCATTCTTGTAAAATAGATAGCTATCATGCAGGCTGGAAAGACAGTCTGTTTATTTAAAAAAAAAAGGCCCTCCGTAAAGCTAGAACAGCTTATTTTTCTTCTTTAATTGAGGAAAATAAGAACAACCCCAGGTTTCCTTTCAGCACTGTGGCCACATTAACCAAGAGTCACAGTGTTTTAGATCCACGTATCCCTTCTTCCCTTAGTGGTGAAGACTTCATGAGCTTCTTCACTGATAAAGTTCTAGCTATCAGAGAGAAAGCTAACCAGACCATCCCAACAACTGGACCATCACCAGATGTGCTGACTGTGGGAACGTACAGGTTCTCAACGAGCCCTTAAGCTCCTTCAGCCCTAAATATTTTTCTGAGGCGTCTTCGCTAATTCAGAAATCCAAGACCACCATGTGTCTTTTAGATCCCATCCCAACACGTCTGTTGAAGGATGTTTTACCATTGATAGGCAGTTCTGTCCTGGACCAGATCAATTGTTCTTTTGTGACATTTTATGTACCCCGGTCCTACAAGGTGGCAGTGATTAAGCCGTTGCTTAAAAAACCATCACTGGATCCTGATGTCTTAGCAAATTATAGGCCAATGTCCAACCTTCCTTTTATCTCTAAAGTTCTAGAGAAGGTGGTGGTGACTCAGTTACTGGAGCACCTGCAGAGGAACAGCCTGTTTGAGATGTTTCAGTCAGACTTTAGAGCTCATCACAGCACAGAAAAAGCACTTCTTGAAGTTACTAATGATCTTCTTATAGCTTCAGATCATGGACAGGTCTCTATGCTTGTTCTGCTGGACCTCAGTGCTGCTTTTGATACAGTTGATCAAAGCATCCTGTTACAGAGACTGGAACATGTGATTGGCATTAAAGGGACAGCACTAGACTGGTTTAGATCATATTTATCTCATAGATAACAGTTTGCTCATGTCCATGGCGTTCCCTCTTCATAAAGTAGGGTTAGCCATGGAGTTCCTCAAGGTTCTGTACTTGAACCAATCCTTTTCACCTTGTACATGCTTCCCTTAGGGAACATTATTAGGCAGCATGGGATAAATTTTCATTGTTATGCTGATGACACCATATTATATATGCTATAATTATCCATGAAACCAGAGGAGACAGAGAAGTTAGTGAAGCTTCAGACCTGTCTTAAAGACATAAAGTCCTGGATGTCTTCAAATTTCCTCCTCCTTAACTCAGGAAAAACTGAGGTCATGGTATTTGGTCCTGAACCTCTCAGGGATAGATTAGGTCACACTCTAGATGGTATATTATTAACTTCTAGTCTCTCTGTGAGGAGGGGTGTGTGGGGTGTACAGGGAGGGGTAGTACCTCTGGCCTGGGGGAATGTCGTGCCCTTCTAGGGCAGCTCGCCAGCCTTTGGTCCCCACCTGTCACTCAGCTCTCACTTGTGGCTCCCCGTAGCTGTTAACATGCAACAGCGGCCACACCCCGGGCAACGACTTCGACAGGTCGGCTAAACCAAGTGAGGGTAACCGTCGGGTCATAGACCTTCGGTGAATAGGGCTCTGCTCACCCAGCATGTGAAGACTGCTTCGATGGACCAGGCGGAAGAAACCAATAGTAAGGATCAACGGCTGAGAAAGCGTAGCAGCAAGGCACTGTGGAATGCATAGGGCACACCGGAGCACGGAAGAAGGTCTGGCCATCCACTGCAGCCAAGGGGCTACCCAGTCGTAACGCCTCGTCGTGCCACTGGACTCTGACTTCTGCGGCCGAGAGGGTGGGGTTGTCCCAGCGCAATGACTTCCCCACCAAAATCTCTTTCCCAGCGCAGGTTTTTGTGTAGTCTTCTCGCACCTGCTGCATCTTTCTACAAGTCCTACGGCGTTGGGGGCGGGGCGAAGCGGCAGGTAGCGGTTACTACTGGGAGCCGTAGTCTCAAACCTGCACGTAGGCGGCCTGTGGACCAGTGGTCGCTCGACTCTTGACTTGAGGCAACAGAGGAGTTCGGCAGCATCCCAGGCGACTGAGCAGCCCTCTTTAGGACAGCACTGCTCACCCTAGCAAGGGAGGGGACTAGAAAAGGTGTCCCAAACATTGCTTGCCTCACAACGTTTCTGGCCAGCATGCCGCGGCTGGCAGATTAGCTCTACAATGCGGTCGAAAACAAAAAGAAACAAAGGAAAAGAAACTCATCTTTGGATCATGGAACATACGCACTCTGCTGGACCGAGACACCACAGAAAGACCCCAGAGAAGAACAGCCCTGATAGCCAAGGAGCTAGCCCGCTACAGGATCGACATCGCTGCTCTTAGTGAAACTCGCTTTGCTGAAGAAGGATTGATCTGCGAGCCTGATGGAGGGTACACATTCTTCTGGAAAGGAAAAGCTGAAAATGAGGACAGGATCCATGGAGTTGGTTTTGCCATACGCTCCACTCTCCTCCGTCTCATGTCTGATCTCCCCACCGGCATCAACGAACGCCTAATGAAACTCCGTTTCCGCATCTCGAAATCACGCCACGCAACTGTCATTAGCGCTTACGCGCCCACACTGACTAGCAGTGACGAAGACAAGGAGGCATTCTACGAGAACCTGGACTCCGTCATCAAGTCCACGCCTAGCAGCGACAAACTCGTATTGCTGGGAGACTTCAATGCCAGGATAGGATGCGACTCTGAGACCTGGAAAGGTGTGATGGGTCCACATGGAGTAGGAAAGCTGAACAACAACGGCATGCTACTCCTGACGATGTGTGCAGAAAACGGCCTGACAGTCACTAACACTCTCTTTCGGCTTGCGAACAAGTACAAGACTTCATGGATGCATCCCAGATCCAAGCAATGGCACTTAATAGACTATGTCATTGTCAGAAGGCGGGACATTCGAGACGTGAAGATCACCAGAGCCATGAGAGGAGCGGAATGCTGGACCGACCATCGACTGATCAGAGCCATCCTTGCACTCTGTATTGCCCCTACTCAACGCAAGAGAGCCAAGCTCATCAGGGCAAAGTTTGATACCAAACGGCTTCAAGACCCTGTCAAAAGAGAAGCGTTCCAACAACACCTGGACGACGCGCTGACTGCCCATGGACCTCTGACTGGAGATCCAAACGACAAGTGGACCCAATACAGGAAAATGGTGACAGAGTCAGCTAAAGCTATTCTTGGGCCGAAGCAAAGAAACCATCAGGATTGGTTTGATGAAAACAACGAGGCCATCAGCAAGCTTCTAGACAAAAAGCGACAAGCCTTCATCGAGTTGCAAAATGACATCAACTCCACTTCAAAAAAGGATCGCTTCAAACAGCTGCAGCAAACGGCGCAGAAAGGGCTTCGTGAGATGCAAGACAGTTGGTGGGACCGAAAGGCAGAAGAGGTGCAAAACCATGCTGAGTCCAACAATGCTAAAGAGTTCTACAGTTCGCTAAAGGCAGTTTATGGGCCAGCAAAACCTAGCATCACCCCGCTTCTATCTGCGGATGGTTCGACCCTGTTGAAAGATAAGGCCAACATCATCGAACGCTGGAGAGAGCACTTTTCCACCCTCCTCAACAGGCCTTCTACTGTCGACCCTGCTGCACTGAACTCTATCCCCCAGAAGCCAGTTGTAGATGACCTCGACCTCCCTCCATCATTAGACGAAGTCATGAAGGCCATAAAGCAGACCAGCTCAGGCAAAGCAGCAGGTGGCGACAATATTCCTGCAGAGCTCCACAAAGCGGCGGGACCAGGAGCACTTGGAGCCTTCCACAACATCCTGACAAGCATATGGGAAGAAGAAAACATGCCACAGGACTTCAAAGATGCCACTGTTGTTTCTATCTTTAAGAAAGGCAACAAAGCAGACTGTGGTAATTACCGAGGCATCTCGCTTCTGTCCATTGCCGGGAAAATACTGGCTCGCGTCATTCTCAACCGCCTCATCTCCTTAGTCTCCGAGGAAGCTCTTCCAGAGACTCAGTGTGGTTTTAGACCTGGCCGCAGCACCATCGATATGGTGTTCACCATTAGGCAGATCCAGGAGAAATGCATTGAACAGCACAAGGACCTCTTCGCCGTTTTCATCGACCTCACCAAGGCGTTCGATACGGTAAACAGAGAGGCACTTTGGTCCGTCCTCAGCAAGCTAGGCTGCCCGAGAAAATTCACCAACCTCATCCGTCTCTTCCACGATGGCATGCAAGGACTCGTGTTGTCAAACGGCGACACCTCTGCGCCCTTCGACATCTCCAATGGCGTGAAACAGGGGTGTGCCCTTGCCCCTGTCCTCTTCAACCTCTTCTTCACCTGTGTCCTCAACCATGCCCTCCGAGACCTCGACCGTGGCATCTACCTGCGCTACCGGCTGGATGGCTCCCTCTTTGACCTCCGAAGACTGAATGCCAGAACAAAGACAATAGAGCGGCTAGTCCACGATGCGCTCTTTGCCGACGATTGTGCTCTCATGGCACACACAGAGCCTGACCTCCAAATTATCGTCGACAGATTTGCAGAAGCAGCTCGATTGTTTGGCCTGATGATCAGCCTCAGTAAGACGGAGGTCATGCACCAACCAGCACCAGGCACCAGCGCACCGCCCCCCAATGTATCCATCGAGGGAACTGAGCTGAAGGTGGTTGAGCAATTCAAGTACCTCGGAAGCACCATTTCCTGTGATGGCTCTCTAGACAAGGAGATAGCTCAGCGTATCAGCAAAGCCAGCCAGTCCCTTGGTCGACTCAGAACCCGTGTGATAAATAACAAAAACATCAAACTGGAGACTAAAATTAAAGTCTACAAAGCTGTTGTGCTCACCAGCCTTCTTTACGGCTGTGAGACCTGGACAACATACAGGAAGGACATAAAACAGTTGGAACGATTCCACATGAGGTCCCTGCGGTCAATAATGCACATCAAATGGCAGGATAGAGTGACCAACCTGGCGGTCTTGGACAGAGCTGGCCTTGTAAGTATCGAGACCATGATTATGAAAGCCCAACTCCACTGGTCAGGCCACCTGATCAGAATGGACAGCACGCGCCTTCCCCGTCAGGTCTTCTACGGCGTCCTCTCCCAGGGGCAGAGAAACACTGGGCGCCCCAAGAAGCGGTACAAAGACTGCATCAAGGACAGCCTAAAGTACTGTGGCATCCCTCCAGCACAGCTAGAAGCCCAGGCCCAAAACAGAGTCGGATGGCGCGCCGCAGTCAAGAAGGGGTGCAAATCCTTCGAGGACCACAGAAGAGGCAAAGTCGCAGCAGCCAGGCAAAGAAGAAAGGAAGCAGCAACAGCCCCACCCACGGCGTCTTTCCCATGTCCCAACTGTCCCAGAGTGTGTGGCTCCAGAATTGGGCTAATCAGCCACCTTCGAAGTCACCAGAGATGACTGCACTGACATCATCGGATCGATGGTCAACCCAAGAAGAAGTCTCTCTGTGAGGAATCTTGGAGTAACTTTTGATCAAAATCTCTCCTTCAACTTACATATTAAATTAGTCTCTAGAAGTGCCTTTTTTCACCTGAGGAACATCACAGAAAACTACTGACCCACCATGATGCTGAAAAGTTATTCCATGCATTTGTTACTTCCAGGCTGGACTATTCTTTATTATCAGGGTGTTCAAACTCCTCTTTAAGAAGCCTCCAGTTGATCCAAAATTCTGCAACCAGGTTCTGACAGGTATTGACAAAAGAGATCACATTACTCCTGTACTGGTGTCTCTTCATTGGCTGCCCGTTAAATTTAGAATAATTTTTAAAACCCTTCTTTTGACCTACAAGGTTCTCAGAGGCCTAGCTCCATCCTACCTGGAGGAGCTAGTGACAACTTACCAACCCAATAGACCGCTCTGTTCTCAGAATGCTGGTCTACTTGTGGTCCCCAGAGTTTCTAGGGGTAGAATGGGGGGCCGAGCATTTAGCTACCAGGCCCCCTGCTGTGGAACCAGCTCCCTGTCCAGGTACGGGAGGCTGACTCCATCGCTACTTTTAAGATTAGGCTTAAAACCTACCTCTTTGAAAAAGCTTATTGTTACTAATTCTGTAGTTGCAGTTACTATCATAGACAGACAAACTATCATACTTAGGGGGTCATCTAAGCATTAGGTTAACATCTTAGCTATGCTACTATAGGCCAAGGCTGCCGGGATCCAGAAACATGATCACATGGCAGGCCTCTGTC